>NW_015168068.1:583022-584865 GCF_001447785.1 Gekko japonicus
GATGAGGCGAAGAAACGGGCATGCCTCCTGAGTTCCTGCGGGAAGGGGACCTTCGACATAGCCAGGTCGTTGGTGACGCGGTTTCAGTCAGATTGAGCATTTAGATTACGATGCCACATTCGCAGCCACTATCAAAAATGAGACCATAAGGGTGGCACTAGCCATGGCATCTGTAAATAAAATGAAGGTTCACCACTTTGATATAGAGACAGCTTACCTAAATGCTGATCTCAAGGAGGAGTTGTATATGGAGCAGATTCCAGGGTTCTGCACTGGTCAAAATACTTCTGTTTTGAGACTACACAAAGCTTTGTACGGCCTTAAACAAAGTGGGCATGAATGGGAATTATGTTTAAACAAAGCACTGATTAGCAAAGGGTTTGCACAGAGCATCTCTGATCCTTGCCTGTATAGCAAACAAGTTGAAAATGGTACCTTGTATGTCCTCAGTTTTGTTGATGATTTATGTGTGGTTTACAGTACTCAACAACAGCTGCAATGGTTCATTAACACAATGCAAGCAGTGTTCAAAATGAAGAACTTGGGGGAGATACAAAAATTATTTGGGTATTCAAATTACCAGAGATCAAGAAGGTAACTTTGCTCTCTGTCAGGAAGGGAAGGTATTGGACTTAGTCCAAAGGTTTGGTATGGGTGAGGCCAAAGCAGTTGACACACCCATGACTACTTCCTACTGTAAGGAGCCCAATGTAAATATATTCCCTCACAAAGAAATGTACCAGTCATTAGTAGGTTCATTATTGTATCTATCCTGTTGTACCAGGCCTGACATTTCTGTTGCTGTTCACTTGCTCAGCCAACACTGCAACTGTCCTTATCAGAAGGACTGGGTGGCAGCGAAGCGTGTTTTGAGATACTTAAAGGGCACTGCACATGAGAAGCTAGTGTTAAAGGTAGACTCAAGGGAAGAGAGTCTGTATGCTTTTAGTGATGCCAGCTGGGGGGACAGGCCGGATGCAAAGTCAACATCAGGGTACACAATATTTGTCCATGGTGCATTGGTAGGATGGAAATCCATCAAACAAACGCACATAGCGACCAGCTCATGCGAATCGGAATTCTCGGCAATAAACGATATAGTGATACAACTTGAATGGTTTAATCAACTATTAAAAGATTACAACATATTGTCTGTGTTGCCAATTAAAGTTCTGTGTGACAGTACTGCAGCAAGTCAACTTGCAAACAATCAAGGGATTAGAACCAGGAGCAAGCACATTCTAATCAGATATCAAAATGTAAAGGTGGCTGTAAACAATAAATTTATAGAGATACAGCACTGTGATTCTGATGTAAATGTAGCTGACATGTTTACTAAATGTGTAAATGTAAACAGATTCCAAAAGCTGAAAAAGATGTTATATATGTCATAGATGTCATCTTGGGAGGCGTGTCAGTATACTGTAAGGTATGGGACAAGATGACAGTCTATGAGACAAGGTGGTAAAGATCATGCTGATCTGGGTGACAGCTAAATGTATCATATGACCCTGTCACCAGGTAGAGATTGCATGTCTCTTGCATCAGCCAGCATGATGCAACCATGAGTCAGCACTGGTCACTGATTGGTGCTGACACTGTATATAAGTCTGTATAGTACTTTAGAAGATGTCCACTCTATGGATGCCTTGCTGCGGAGCACTCTGCCGGATTGTATGGTGATATTGGAGTTGGAGAGTGCTAAATGAACTGTGTATATTCTGTGTAAATAAATCCACTATAGATAGTCTGCACCAGCAACCTAGTACTTGTCGTTACTGGACGTTTCCAACGCCAACACACCACCGATTTCGCTGCCACACCTCCGATCTGTTCGCCGCCA
>NW_015168068.1:584895-597016 GCF_001447785.1 Gekko japonicus
CCAAGCGTGCTTGGAGCTCCTTACTCCGAGCACGAGGCAACGAACTGGTGCGGGGGGGAATGGGTGCAAGCCTATAAAGAAGAAGAAGAAGAGATTGGATTTATAGCCTGCCCTTCACTACCCAAAGGTGTCTCAGAGCGGCTTACAAACTCCTTTCCCTTCCCCTCCCCCACAACAGACACCCTGTGAGGTAAGTGGGGCTGAGAGAGCTCTTTTTCAGCTGTGCCAGAATTATAGCTTGCCCAAGGTCATCCAGCCAGGTGCAAGTGGAGGAGTGGGGGAATCAAACCCGGTTCTCCCAGATTAGAGTCCGCGCACTTAACCACTACACCAAACTGGATCAAGGCTGGCCCCGCCCTCTGTTGCGACACATGGTGTCACAACGCAGCCGTTTCTCCCGTCTTCCCCTCGGGTGGCAAAGCATCCCCCGCACTCCATCGGTGTTGCCGGGAGCATGTGAGACCAGATCACACATCAATGTACGGTAGCAGATTTACAACAAAGAAATCACATAGTGGAGGAAGACCCCCAACCCCCGACCAAGAAGACTTCTTATTTCAAGCTAGCATCCACAGCCACTTCCATTCAAGCCATTAGTGGTTCTACATCATGTGCACATCATTTAAATGGTCCACAGCACATAATCCCACAGCATAGGCCTAAATGTCTGAACCAGCCTTTTGTATTTTAAAATGACCGCTGTGGGTCCAAATACCTGAACAAGGACAAAAACATTTTCCAGTTTAGGAACAGTTTCTTGCAGATATATGTACATGTTTTTTGTGCTTTATGTATCTTCCCCCCTTTCCTTTACACTTGGCTTCTTTCAGAGTAGAGTGTCTTTTCTTTTGTTATCTATATGACTGGCTATAACCCTCCTTAGAGTCTTCTTTGGAGACCTTTCAGAGTCCCTGTAAATCTGTACATATTTATATGGAGTGAATAGTACATGAATTCACTGCTCTCTGAGTATGATGTTGTGTTCTGTATTCTGATGTTGTGTTATGCATTAATCTATATGGCACAAGCAGTGGAAGCAGGTCGATACAGTTAAAGATAATGACAATTGATTAGCATCTGAGAGCCCAGTGAAAAGACATACTTCACCCCAATAGCTTCAAGTCATGAATTAACAGATAGGTGCAAGAATCTTCCTTGAAAATCTATGCTGGCCCTGATTATTATTGAGATAATTTCTTTGTTAATGTTGACATGAACCCACTTAGTAAGAAACAACAGACCACCTCTCATGTGATGCCCAGTCCCATCAGGAAGCCACAGCAGGACCTCTTCATGGACAGGTACTGAGGGAGTTGATCTAGGAATACACCCTGACCATGGGAGAAGGGCAAGCAGCAGGGGAAGCCATCAGGAGCCATGATCCCAGGACACATGGAGCCTGAGGAAGGGGCAAACAGCCTCCTTCTATTTGTTTCCTCTGGGGAAAATAGTGCAGGAGGGAAGGTGGAAGCCCCTCTAACCAGCACTCTGAGCTGCACCAAATGACCAAGTGGCTTTTGTAAGGTAAGTCCTCAAGACCCAGCTCACATCACATATATCATGTAGATGCAGCCTGAGTGGCTAAGTACAGCCAGAGCCCTAGTGTTCAAGAGAACCAGAAAGATCAGTACCTCTCTGGCATGCAAGATTTTTCATAGCAGCCTCATGGAAGAGTCTGCTATGAAAAATCTTGCATGCCAGAGAGATTTAATACTAGCCCCCTCCAAAGTAAATTACCTGTGTCAGTCCCCTATCATACAGTGACAGTCACTTCTACCCAGTGTTTTTTATTTTTGTTTATAAAAGGTACCAGTATTCATATGTGGGGTTCCACTGATTTCTACAAATTCCCCCCTCAGGGGGAAAAACCCCTCCCCCCAAAGGTGCAGGACTCACTAGTGCTGAGTACCACCACAACAAAGCCCTGCTTATACCACTCTGACTGCTGCTAATTTCCCTTTGCTTGGGTTCTCCTGATGGCAATGTGGAAAGTGCTGAATGCAAGCATACTAGCCATTATTATGGCTGTAGACCTGTAGTGCTTTTAAAAAATGAACTGTAAGGGAAATACAAAGTACGCCACAGGCAGATACTATGTCAGATGGAAGGAAAAAGAAGTAAAGCTATAAAGAGTTATGCAGGACATTGTAATTCCATTACAATGCATATGCCAGCCGCATCTGCTGGTAAATGTTTCTTCTTTACCAATACTCATACAAGCCCCAAATACTTCTTCATTTTAATTTTTTTTACAAGATTTCAGTGAATATTACTTGTCACTAATACTTTATAGAGAATCAGTGGTATATCTGTCATTCTACATGCACACTTGTAGTATGAATGCATACGAGCAGGGGGAAGGACAGGTGTTCATATCCTCTGCATGCAAATTATTTCACCTGCCTTGAAGCTATCTTTTCAGAATGTGGCTCTCAGGAGTTAAAACAAATACATCTGGAGATAGGGGCTTGAAATGCACACGGTGTGTCTACCTTTCTTCCCTGTCACTTGTAGGGATGCTCAGTACCAGTGTTCCCTCTAAGCTGAGTTAGTGTGAGCTAGCTCAGAGTTTTTTAGCCTCTGACTCACACATTTTTGCTCACGAAGGATGACTCCAGAGCAAACTAATTGATGCAGCAGCCAAATCGCTCGCTCACAACTTTAATGCCGGCAGCTGACAAAGTAGATTTTTTGCTCACAAAACTCCGCAGCTTATAGGGAACATTCCTCAGTACCATCAGCACCCTGAGAGTTGCTCATTCTGCACTCCACATCATTTGCTGCTGCTGAGGAGGCAGCAAAACGTACAATGTGATGAGTTAAAACTTACAGGTTAATGTTCTGACCTTCTGTTGAACAGGGAGATTACTCAGTCTGGACAAAGTTGACAGATTGCTCATATCAGTGCATCCAACCACGTGCAACCTTGATCCGTGCCCCTCCTGGCTCATTAAGGCGGGCCACAAGGGGTTTCGAGGTGCCCTATGGCTCGATCTGTTGGCTGCATTTGATATGGTCAACCACCAGTTGCTGGCCCACTGCCTCGCCGACGCGGGGATTCAGGGGCTGGCCCTCCAATGGTTTGCCTCTTTTCTCCAAGGTCGGGGACAAAGGGTGGCGATAGGGGAGAGGAGCGGTCCCAGAGTCACTCTCTTGATTGTGGGGCACCTCAGGGGGCAGTGCTGTCCCCGATGTTGTTTAACATCTACATGCACCCCCTTGCCCAGATTGCCTGGAGGTATGGGCTGGGGTGTCATCAATATGCGGATGACACCCAGCTCTATCTGATCCTGGGCGGCCAGTCAAACTCCGACCCAGATGTCCTCCAATGGGTGTTGCAAGCCATGGCTGGTTGGCTCAGACTGTCGGCTGAAATGAAACCCGGCAAAGACGGAGGTCCTGGGCCTAGGTTGGGCCGGTTCAGGGTCGGAACTCCTCTCCCGACCTTCGATGGGGTGCCTTTGGTGCCAGCGTCGAGGGTTAGGAGTTTGGGAGTGCTCCTGGACTTCTCTTTAACGATGGAGGCCTTGATAGCAGCCACTGCCAAGTCGGCCTTTTATCATCTTTGGCTGGCATGGCAGTTGGTTCCCTTCCTTGACTGTGATGACGTGGCTACAGTGATCCATGTGACGGTCACCTCGAGGCTGGACTACTGTAATGCTCTCTACTTGGGGCTGCCTTTGTTGCAAATCCGGAAGCTGCAGCTAGTGCAGAATGCAGCAGCCAGGCCGTTGACGCGTCTCCCGAGTCCCTAGGCGGGACCACATCCAGCCTGTGCTGAAGGCGCTGCACTGGCTGCCAATAGCATACCAGATCTGCTTCAAAGTGCCAGTTCTTACCTTTAAAGCCCTTTATGGTCAGGGTCCGACATACCTAAGGGACCGCCTTTCCCCATATGTTCCCACAAAGGCACGACGGTCGGGGGGACAACATCTTTTGACTACCCCCGTCCTCAGGGATGTCAAAAAAAAAGGCCAGGGCCTTTTCGGTGGTGGCTCCTACCTGGTGGAATGAGCTCCCGGAGAAGATCCGGGCCCTGCGGGATCTTGCGCAGTTCCACAGGGCCTGCAAGACGGAGCTCTTCTGCCAGGCTTTCGAGTAGGAGCCGCCGCTGCTACTGTTCCATCAATGCACCGTCACTGAAAATTGGCAGAGATACCACCTGGGTGCAAGGGGGCCCTGGGAAGAAGACTGGCTATCTGCTGCTTTGGAACTTATGTTGTTGGTCCAGATCCACCCTACCAGAACCTATGTTGGAACTGGGAACATCAGAGCACCAGCACTTTATTGTACTATTATGTTTTTATCTTGTTTTAATTATGGCTTTTGCCTCAATTGTTAGCCGCCCTGAGCCTTAGGGGAGGGCGGGATATAAATTGAATTAAAAAACAAAACAAAAAACCTTCAAACTAGTCACAATTTTGTTAGCATCTCCATGTTATTCCATCTTACAGTCAGTACTTTCAAGAATAAATTATGGTTACTATGGTAATTTGTTGGCCCTGATTTGGATGGCCCAGGCTAGCCAATCTCATCAGATCTCAGAAATTAAGAAAATTCAGCCCTGGTTAGTATTTGGATGGGAAACCACCAAAGAATTCCAGGGTCACTATGCAGAGGTAGGCAATGGCAAACCAACTCTGCAACTTAACAGCTCTTTACATACATAGGCATGATAATTTATTATATTTTTACCCACCTGTCTGGTTCCATCTTAGAGAATGATGTGAGTTTCTGATATAACAACCTTCTGATGTAAGTTGCAGGTAATAACTGACCCCAGATCAACTCGGTGCTCCATAGCTAAGCAGCAGTTTCAGTCCTGGTCCAAGTCCACTAAAATATAATGCTTTGAACAGCTCAAATGTCAATATTTCAAATTGCATTTTGAACTCTAGGGAACTTAAAGATCAGTTTGGGGGTTCTGGAAAAGGAGCTATGAGGTATGCAAGCAAAGAAGAAGAAGAGATTGGATTTATACTCCACCCTTCACTACCCAAAGGAGTCTCAGAGCGGCTTACAAACTCCTTTCTCTTCCCCTCCCCACAACAGACACCCTGTGAGGTAGGTGGGGCTGAGAGAGCTCTGACAGAAAATGCTGTTTTTCAAGGACAGCTCTGACAGAACTATGGCTTGCCCAAGGTCATCCAGCAGGTGCAAGTGGAGGAGTGGGGAAGCAAACCCAGTTCTCCCAGATTAGAGTCTGCACATTTAACCACTACACCAAACTGGCTCTGGATCGTGACCTCTAGAACTTGTAAGCAGATATAGACAAGGGAAAAATCTGAAAAAGAAGGGGAAATCAAACAAGTCAAACAATAAAAATGAATGTATGTTGTGGCGTCTTGATGAACTAGATAATCTTGGGAGAGGTGTCCAAGGAGAAGTTAAATGTAAAAGCTTCTGGAAAAAGATTTGACAAAAGTACAGTAAATCTGGGTCAGGAACCAAAGATCTGCACAGGAAGTTTTTGCTCACATATTGAGACTTCTGAGACCTCATTTCCAACTCTGGAAAACAGGAGTAAGAATAGATGAAAATGCCCCAGGAGAAAGTTCAGAATACATTTCTCACAGCAATAAGTAACTATAGAGACTTTCTGCACACCAGGGATTAGGGGTTAGGGCTTCAGATCAGAAGGTGATGATAATAGCCTACAGCTGTGGCAATTAAGGCAGCATAGAACAGTGGCTGGAAACAGGAGGAAGAAGTAGGGGGGAAAGTCTTTAAAATACATAAATGTTTACTTTCAATCCAAGTTGGTTTGGACCAAGCATAATTAATTTGGCACCACAAGCTGTCATAAAAACATCTGTGCAGTGTTAATTCTTATAATACTGTTCACTTCAATACTGTTCACTTCTATTATACAGCTCTTCATTATACCTCTATGCATCCAGCAATCACACACAAAGAGTAAAGTAAAAGTTGTGAGTGTTTTTCAGTTTTAAAATTAGGATTTTGAACAACCTTTTGTAGATGATTACAACATTTTTCCCCATGCAAAATCTGAATATGCTTCCAGAAAATGTAGATATTCTTTCACATTCTGCAGGTTCTTCAACACTTGATTAACTTCCACAAGTCAGAACATACTTCATTTACATAGACTCTTTTTGGGGTCATTAAAACCAACATGAGGTTTTTTTCTGTTTGTATCAATACTAGGAATCAGGCCTGTTGTAGCAGTGAAGACAACAGGTGCTAGCTTGGCTGCCTGGCCGCAGGGCCCCGCCCCCTTCCCGGTGCCCCTTGGTGGCCTGAGTCCCTGGTGGGTGAAGGCTGCCGGAAGTGCTTGGCCCCCCTGGATGGCCGAGGGGCTGGCAGGCCCAGGCGGGTGGCATCATTCCTCCCCCCTGCCAGAGGGCAGGTCTACCAATATAGTGGTGTATTCCACTGTATTGGTAGACCTGCCCTCTGAAGAGCAGGTCTACCTGCCCCCTTCCACTATCTTGGTAGACCTGCCCTCTGGAGAACAGGCCTACCCACCTGCTCTGGAGAATAGGCCTACCCACTCCAGAGGCCAGGCCTACCAATACAGTGGAATGGGGTGGGTAGACCTGTTCAAGCCGCTTGGAGGCTTCCCAGGGGGCCAGGTACCGTAATGTCTCTCCCCCGGCGGCGTGCTGACCACCACCCTGCCTTCTGAGGGCTCCAAAGAGAGTGAGGTGGAAATGCCAGGTGCCATGTGTGGTCCAAGGAAGCCAGCCTCATCCCCCCCCCAGCCAGCCAATGGCACTGCAGTAGCCCTGAAGGGCAGCCCATGAGCCAATGGCTAAGGGAGCGCATTTAATCCCACCACCCCATAGCCCAGTGGCCACCCCAAAACAGAAATCTAATATAGAGAGATAAGCCCACAATGTCAACATTCAGCACATGATTTCATTATCTGATTACCACCTTGTTCCATAAATTGGGATTTTTGTAAAGTATTTAGGATTGATCAAACTTTGCTCCAACTGGTAGCAAATCCTTACACAGCTGGGGTTTTTTTAAAATCTAGTATTTGGAAGTTGTTTTACCAAGTTGAAAAATCACTCCTGAAAATCATGTCCATTTTCCTCTTATGTAGAATCCCACCAAATCATCCAAGCAAGCTTATTTCAGGATGTATTCCATAAATTTAGTATCATTTACAGTCTTTAGCAATTACTGATGGCCTTTAAGGCAATACAAGGCTGAAAAAAGTCTCAGAGGGTCATGAATAATGGTTTTGCATTAGTTCAAGGTATTAAATAATGATAACTGCGAGCAAGAAGGAGCTAGTTTGGCTCAGATCCAAAGGCAGATTCTATAACAGTTGATAAGCCTTGCGGGATAGGCCAGTACCTGCAGGATTAACCTGTCAGGTGTGCACATTTCCAAATTTACTTTTTGGCACTTCAAATGTTTTGGCTGTAGGCACCTGGTGAAATTGTTGGGTTTTCCCCCACATAGGCCTCCCATAGGATTAACACAAATTAATATAGGGAGATGTGAAATGCCATTTTGTTTAGCAATACCATTACAAGACAAGGGAGGAGATACGAGACAGATTTTCAAATGAACACAACATACCCAAGGTCTTTGGTTTTGGATGTGTGTGATAGGGAGTACCAGTTGGGCAAAACAAATTGACCTCAGTGAAGTAAAAGCCTTACAATATAAACCTCAGTCATACCTCTATGTATTTCTGCCAGATAATGTTGTATTAGCTGGTATATATGTAATAAATGATTATTTATGTGTCACATTTATATCCACTTTTCTTCAATCATTGCATTAAAGGCAGTTAACCCACTGTTCCCAGGTGGTCTCTCATCTAACCACTGACCAGACACACATGTACTTAGCTTTAGAAAGGTTGCTGTATCATATGGCTTCCTGGACTGATGATTATGATAATTATTTATGGCTTGAACATTGCACACATCATCTCCTATATTTCACTTCAAAGAAAATGTATATGCATTAATATTTATGAGAAGCAATTGTCACATTCCATGAAGTGTTCAAGTCACCTCTTGATCAGTTCTATTTAGCAGTTGACCTTGGAAACAATTCAACAGTAAGTGATTTTGGTCGTTTGATCCTTGGGACTTAAAAAGTGGTACCAAAATTTGCTGACATCATAATGGGGGCATGAATGTGGACTTGGGAGGGACCTTGTTACACCAGGAATTCCAGATTTCCACAAATAAGGAATGATAATATTATAGTACAATCATATTGCTGTTTCTCAAAAGAACTGGGAAAGGATTTTTGATAAATAAGCGGTTTCTAGGTAGGAATCAATGCCCCCCCCTATTCCCCCCCCCCGCTGAGCAGAGCTGTTCACATTCTGAGTGGAATATAACTGCTGTAATCTTAAAATGGGCGATGGAAAGTTCAAGACCCAGCACAGCTCCAGGTTGCTGTAGAGCAAGGCTTCCTGTGTTAATGAGTGGCCACTCATGCACACAGTTTAGAGGGAACACTGGCTAGGAACAGAAAAATCCATCAACTCATACATTTGGGAAGATGTTCTTGAAGAAAGGTGAATGGCATCGAAGAAAGCGAAAAATAGTAATCTGAGAATAGTATGGAGTTGTATGTCTACCATTGGTGATTAGTGGATTTTCTTAAATATGGCAGGAGATCTGTACTAAAAAAAATAAAAATCAAAGCTCAGGGAAAATTCTTTTTCAGAGGAAATTATATGGCAGTTCATAAGGATATTCTGTATAAACCTAGGAATCTTGTTTAGAATCTCCCTAGGTTCCACAAGCAGAACCCAGTAATGAACTATGCAGAAAGCAGTAAGCTTGATTCCAGTCAGCTCCTCTTGAGTTCTACAGGACAAAATACACAGGTGACACACAACTGAACAGGTGAAAAATCTTCTCTTTGTAGAGACGTTAGTATAACTAGAGGAAGGCTGAGTTACCACTTGCCCCACTTTCACTTTCTCCCACTTGCTCCTAAAACTTGGTGACATTGTACTTCAATATGATTGAAGACCTTTCCGTAACAATATAGAATTGGATAGAGATATTCTTGGAATTTGAAAATACCATGTTTGGGTCCTCATCAGTTTGGAAAGGTCAAAATGAATCTGATACTCTGGCTTGTAGATTTTTTCTCCATTGGTCTCTAGCAATTTTTCTACCTTCATGCCAAACCTGTGTAATATCATAAGTAGTGGATCTACCATCCTCATGTAGAGAACAATTAAAAGGTTCAAGTGATTTTCTATTGATTATTGTTGATTTCCAGGAACCTTTGGGAGAGGTTCTTTGGGGTTCTCCTGGAGAATTAACAAACAGTTTAAATCACTAAACAGCATTATAAAAACAGGTGTTTTAAATCACTTTAATTGACAACAGAAGAGTTTTTCCAACTAGGAGTGCTTCAGTTCTAATGAGCAGGGGTTCTTGTGTCACCTTTTTAATTGGACTGAGA
The DNA here is from genome assembly GCF_001447785.1 of Gekko japonicus. Classification (NCBI taxonomy): domain Eukaryota; kingdom Metazoa; phylum Chordata; class Lepidosauria; order Squamata; family Gekkonidae; genus Gekko; species Gekko japonicus. The sequence continues at coordinate 594,316 of NW_015168068.1, forward strand.
TGAGTAATCCCAGCTAAGACCTGTCATAAATGAAGAATTATGAGAACCTCTCTACTTCAAAGAGTGAGTTCAGAAGTTCATTTCAGCTTCTGATTTTTAGTAACTTTAAATAAACTTAGAGTGTTTTAACATATCAATATTGAACTATTGGAATTTATAAGCAATATCTCTATATACTTGCCTTTAGTAGATTATTATTTTAAATAGAAAAGACTTTGTTTGTATAGACACTTACATGAACTGGACTGTTGTGAAAGCACCACAATAATTAATTGTCAGTTAAAAGATTTATAGTAGAATCCTTTTGCTTCAAAGAAAATTAGAAAGATGTCCTTAAAAGAGCCTAATTGGGGTGAACAAGAGGACAGTATAACAGAAAAATCCTCTCTCCTGATCTGTTGTGTGTGTTTTTAGAACTCTATATTTTGTGTAAAGCTGAATATTTACCAAGATTATGGTATAAGTTATTTGTAAAAAGCAACAACTAGTTGAATTATTTTAAGCTTTGCTATAGAAAGTTATTAAGCTTAGTACAAAAAGATGCTTGCTTAAAGAGAAACCATTATACACTTAAAATTAACCTGGCAAAGATCCGTAACTACTAACAAGCAAAACGTTAGAAAATGATCAAGAGCTGACCAGGTGTGTGGAAAGTCCAGCCAAAACAAAAGACATTAATCATGGGCATCGGTCAGTTAAAGAAGCTAATTAAAAGGGTCAATTAAAAATGCAGAACTTGTATTATAAAAGGGTGACTCCTGCTGGTTAAATTAAAATAACATATCTTGACGAAATAAGGAAATTTAAAAGGTTTAAATATTCTGTAAAAATTCCCTGATGAACCAAAAATGAAGAATAATGTATAATTCAGAGTATCTACAAAAGCTTTATGTCATAGATCACTTTGCAATATTAAAAGGTGCTCATAGAAAGTTAAATATATTAAGAGTGCTATTTTTCATGATCCAATGTATCATATATATATTTTCAATAGAAATAACCTATATTAAGAGTGCTGTTGCATTTTATATGCATGTATCCATGTAAAAGAATAATTTTTGTAATGAAAACATCTAAGCTTTATACTTTAAATGAACTCAACCCGAGAGTTCATTTAAAGGTAAGAGGAGTCTAAGTAGGCAGCCAAAAAAATAACTACATGTATAAATCAATATAACAAAACAAGCACCTGGATTGTAGAGCTGGGATGCAGCCAAGTAACATCCTGTTTGTCAAATATGTGATTGATGACTGACCAGACAAAGAAATCTGAACTGAGCATGTCTAATTGATGTCAACAATGATGTAAAGTTGGGAGGAGCAAGAATATATAAGTCTGCTCCCTGTATTTGCTCACTGAACATCCACAAGCTGTGAGGTGTTCCTTAATTCGAATAAATTCTTTTGTTACCCTTTACTGCCTGGATAATTGTTTTACTGTGTGGTTTATCAGCTAGCCACACAAGTAAAAGAACCTTAGTGCTCTCAGGGCGTTGGCATAACTCACAAACAACATGAGCATGTCTGTTTTTCCATCAAGTACATTCCTTCTGTATTGTAAAGTTATGTACTGTGTTTCACTTGAGTACAGCGGGGTGGCATTAATTGTTTATCATCACACTAAACAGGTAACTGGTAACTACTATTGTTGCATACTGGATTTTAATTTTATTAATTTTATTTGTTAAATTTGTATCCCACCCTCCCCACCGTAGTTGAAATGTCACATAGGCCACAAAGTGAAGGCCCTGGCCTTCATTAAGGCCTGTGATAGTCTCTGCAGACTTATGAAGATATGAAACACACAGGTGTTTGAGTTGTTTGCATATTTTATTGGTTATATAGAGTACAATTGTCCTATTTTGTCTGACATCAGCTTGTTTTCCTGAGAATCACGTCTGAACCTGTTCCCATGAAATAAGGACATAACAGTGAAATGTGTATATTAAAGTGAGAAAGCATTAGAGAAGGGTTTGGGGGAAAATTGGAGCAGGCAAATAAAGGTATGTCAGTGGTTGGGAGGGAGAGAATGAGGGAGGGAAAGGGGAGAGGCTTTAGAACTGCCAGGGAGAGGGAAAGATGAAATAGTGCTGGGAGGGGAATACATGACAGAAATGAAATGCCTCCCTGCAAGTCCTTCCACGTCCGCCACTTTGAATAATGTAATAACTTATAATAGCATGTGCCAGCAGCCAATCACAGAATGTTGTGCACTGACTTACACACTGCCTTCCCTACATGCAACCACAATTCCCAAGCATCAGTGTTAGAATGCATAAGTGCAACACATTTGAAATCCAATTTAGGCTACCTAAGACCATACGATAATTAAAAAGTGTTATTTACTTCCAATCATATGGTGTTCAGAGCTGAGGAGAAATTGCACATCACTAGTCATAACCAGCAGCAGAAAACATAATTTAATTTCATGCAGCATATAAAGAGATTCTGGAATATAAAATTTAGGGTGACCAAAAATTGCAGAGAAGTTTCTTTCTAGAAACTAATTGCCCTTTCCCTCGGCACATTAATGCCTATGCAGAACATCCTTGGGAGCAGACAGATTCCATATGCAAACCAATTTCTTACCTAAATGTTAATCAGAGAAAAAAATGCACTAAGGAAAAGTTCAAGACAGCAGTTGTAGGCACTTGGCACTGTTGACTACACAAATTACAGCTGGATGAGAGAAGAGGAACTC
>NW_015168068.1:597075-607371 GCF_001447785.1 Gekko japonicus
AAAGAGGTTCTGCTTGCAGACTTGACTGGTTGACTCACCTAGAAAATAACTACAGATCTTGTAACCCTTAAGGAGACATTTTCAGTGGCATCATGCATAAAAAAATGTCGTTTACAGAACACCATGCCTTGGTAGCAGGGAGGTTTGAGCCTGACAACTTTTTCATCTCTCTGTAGTCCTGTCCTTGATTTGTAAGCCTTTATGGAGCTTCCTTTGTCTTCCATACAGCACTTCCTGTAGCTCATTAACAGCTGAGTTACATCCCCCGGAAATCTGGGGAGATTGTTTTGAACAGAGTCAGATGCAAAATATTTCTCAATGGAGCACAATCATTCTTCAGACCAATAGTTTTGTTGCCTTGTACAGGGTTTTGCGGGTGACAGCTCTGAAGTAATAAAATGTGTTGGTAGTTCCAGGCAAGAGGGATGTCTCATAGTGTTTTATTCTTGGGAATCCTAATCCCACACAATGTTTTGTCTGATTCGTGCTGTTTAAAATAGGTTTATGAAAGTGGACACGCCCTTTCATTGTTTAATTCTCCCCAAGTCTTGAGTGCCGTAGCTAGCTGAAAGTTATTTGCTATCACTTCTGCAATAATGCTTCTTTGCAACAAGACCAAGAATTGAACACAGGTGTAGTTATAAGAAGTATTTTAATGTTAAGAGATAGAATATACCTGACATCAAATTGTCAGATCAAGCTTTTATTTATTTAATTTGATTTATATCCTTGCCTTCCCTCGCAAGTGGGCTCAGGGCGTGTCACAACATAAATACAACAATAAAATAGCATTCTAAACCATAGCTTTAAAAAGATTAAAAAAAAAACAGATGGCAAGTCAATAATAATCCATTGTGCCACTTGTCTTGAAGACCAGGCACGTGGAGATATAAAGCAGTCTGGTTACAATTGATGGTGGCAACTTGCCATTCTGCACCATAAGGCAATTTATTGTTGTTGTTTTCTGTTAATGGAAAAAAGACCAATTATGCAGACTGCAAATTTCTGTCATGTCAGATTATCATTTCAGAATCCTCATCCCAAATCACCGAAATGTTGTTTAAACTTTGCAGTCTCACATGGAATTGAAGAGGAGGATTCCATTTGTAACTCCTTGGTGCAGTCCTTCTTTTTCCTCACTGCAGCCCCATATAGGGTTGCCAACTTTCAAATGGATCTCCCACTGTTATAGTTGATATCCAGACTACAGAGATCAGTTCCAATGGAGAAAATGGCTGCTTCAGAGGGTAGGCTCTGTGGCATTATACCTCATTGAGATCCCTCCCATCCCTAAACCCCAGGCTCTACCTCCAAGTATCCAGGAATTTCCGAAGCTGGAGCTGGCAATCCTAGCCCTATACATGTCAGGAAAATGCCTGGGAGAACCATGATTCCTATGCTCCTCTGCATTTCTACCTTCTGAACCAGAAGCATCAGCAACACTGTGACCCTGGTCACACGGGCCAGATAATGCGGGGGGAGGCATGGCTTTATGCACTGGCACAATTTAACGTGCCAGAACGCGATCAGACGCCGTGGCGGTAAAGTGGGGTTTTGTTTGTTGGTGCGTGTTTTCAGTGCACGTCAACACGGCAAGAGGAGTGCGCTTGAGCGATCACACGTAGGTATTCCGTCGATGGCCCGTAGCAAACTGTTTGCTAGTAGGCTTTCCTGGGTATTTTTTAACTACGGATCTTTGGGTGGATGCTACGGGTTGGCGATGGGTGTGCTACGCTTGCCAGATGTGTCCTTATGATTGCACCCGTATACTCTGCCCAACATTAGTGCCTCTCCCGCTGCAAATTCCATGTGTGAACAGGGCCTATGCTTATCAGATGACCCTACAGCAAGACAAAAGAAGACTTGATTTTAATGGGATGCTGGCACAGCAAAATACCTTTGTCACAGTATGTTGCACTCCCATGCCATGCAGCAACATTAGCTTAGTTAATGTACCAGTGCACTACCTACCCACACATGCTAAATAACACAAGTAGCTTTTGGGGGGAGGTACTGTAATAAACCCATCCTGGGTCTATGTGTGTTTACAGGCAAGTAGCATGTTCAAGTGCATGCAAGTATGTTCTTCAGTGCCACCACCACCAACTAAATTCAGCCTCCCACGTTACCAGTGACTTGGGGAGCACTAGTAAAGGCTGCCTCTGAATAAGGGGAAAGAACAGAGTTTCCCAACCACTTCAGCTTCTTCCCCAGGTACATATGTAGCCAAAGCGTGTGGGAAGGAGTTTTAAATACAGTCTGCTCTCTTAAATAGGAATGTTTTATTGCTGTAGGTTATTAAACTAGAGTCCAAGACAAGGGGAAATGGCTATCATGCCTACTGGTTGCACATATCTAAGGAAAAGAGCAGGAAAAATAATATCACAAAGCTAAACTTAGCAATACAGAAAGTTTACCTCCAACAGCTCTCCCTGGATACCCACAAAGCAAATGCAAATCCTGACACACACCCCCACCTGCTTCATGCAGGGGAATACAACTCCTAGCATTTGAAAATCACTACCTGCAAGTTACCAACTTTTTAAACCTTCTTGCTTTAGCTGGTGGGAAGCCTCTTACCCAATCCAGATACAGGGAACTCATACCCATGTGGATAGTGAACCCCCATCTCCTAGTCATCCAAGGGCACATGTTCCATACATCTCAATACCCAGATAATGTATTACAACAGGTATCCATCTTGCCCTTCCTGGTATGTAGACTAAATGGTTATCTGTTTGCAGAAATATCTCCACTTTGACCTCTTGGTGCATTTTATGGCTCTCTTCCCTGGGAAAGCATGCAGCTGTCAGAGCCCCAGGAAACCCTCTATTGAGTTTTATAGCACCTTACATCTATAGATTTTGACAGGTAGCAGCTTTGTTTAAGTGAGATACAATGTGAGGAAGGTTGCACAGGATGTGCTTTTGCCTTGCTACTGTAACATTTACATTGAATCTTGGAGGGAGGGAAGGAAAGAAAGGCCCTATTTGTACAGCAACCCAGAGCTAGTAGGGAAGTGATAGCAATAAAGCAGAGGATACCTTTGCTCCCATGCTTTTGTCTGAGAAATGGATTGCATACTAAGAGCTGACTGTGCTGCTAAACTTGAGTTACCTAGCATTCTCAATATATTTCATATAGCAGTGCAAAAGATCTCATATGGAGGTTCCTATATGAGTATTCTCACATCTCTGGCAACACCAATAAGCTTTCAGGTCTTTAAGGTACTGCTAAACTCATTGTTATTTTGGGTGCACCAGCTACTTCTCAGGAATTTGTTTTTCAGGTTCAGTTTGAAGAACTAGTTTGTAATAATTGTCTCTTGAAGTCGACTACTTCAAACTGTAGGTGAAGGGCTACATGGCTGAATGCTTCCTCAGAGAAACAAATCCCTCCATGTACAAAAACTAACCAATCAAAATAACCAGTTCACATCTCATTTTTTTGAGAAATTCATGCCTTGGGATACTTTTCATTTTGTGCTGCAATTTTCCAGCCATGATTGACCCATGTTTGTTTGGTAGCTTGCCATTATCTTCCATGCTATTTGATATTTATATGGGACTGCTGAATGAGATTGTCTGAAGTTTTGGAGTGGGTGTGGGGGGGTCATCAATATGTCAAGAACACTCAACTACACCTTTCTTCAACAAAGTCTCCACATGCCACTCTATAACAATATGGCATTTTCACCTTTGGATGGTGTACCATCGTCCTTAGGTCACATAGTTAAGAGCCTAGGTGTCATGGTGTACGGAGGCAAAAAATGCTTTTTACCAGCTGCATCTGGCACAGAGCTTGGCCTCATATTTAGACCCAACCAACTGATGTACACAGCAATAAGTTCTAGACTTTATCTAGTGTATCAAGTACACTAGATATCAATGGTGCAACCTCTTTTGGAATACTGTGTACAGTTCGGGTCACCACACCTCAAAAAGGATATTATAGAATTGGAAAATGTGCAGAAAAGGGTAACTAGAATGATAAAAGGGTTGGAACACTTTCCCTATCAAGAAAGGTTAAAGCGCTTGGGGCTCTTTAGCTTGGAGAAACAACGGCTGAGGGGTGACATGATCGAGGTTTATAAGATTATGCATGGGATAGAGCAGGTCAAGAAATAAGTACTTTTCTCCCTTTCTCACAATACAAGAACTCGTGGGCACTCAATGAAATTGCTGAGCAGTTAGGTTAGAACAGATAAAAAGAAGTACTTCTTCACCCAAAGAGTGATTCACTGCCACAGGAGGTGGTGGTGGCTACAAGCATGGATGGCTTCAAGAGGGAATTAGATAAACATATGGAGCAGCCACAAGATATAGATAGGAACTTTGGGGCAAGTGATGCTCTGTATTTTTGGTGCTTGGGGGGAGGCAACAGTGGGAGGGCTTCTAGTGTCCTGGCCCCACTACTGGACCTCCTGATGGCACCTGGTATTTCTGGCCACCATCTGACAGCGTGTTGGACTGGATGGGCCATTGGCCTAATCCAACTTTGGCTTCTCTTATGTTCTTATGTTAAGTATTATATAGCACTTTCCTTGAAAATGTTTCCAAAATTTCAGCTGGTGCAAAATGTGACTGACGTGCTGCTTTCCTGGTACACCTGATTGTACTGAATTGCTTGTTTATTTTCAGATCCAATTTATTATTAGTTTTAAAACACTTTGTATCCTGAGGCTGTCAGGCATGAATGATCATCTCTCTCAGTAAAAACTAGTGTTGCCAGGTCTGGGTTGGGAAATTCCTGGAGATTTTGGGGGTGGAGCCTTGGGAGGACAGGGTTTGGTGAAGGACCTCAGCAGGATATAATGCCATTGAGTTTACCTTCCAAAGCAGCCATTTTCTCCAGGGGAACTGATCTCTTTAGTCTGGAAATCAGTTGTAATTCCAGGAGATCGCCAGTCACCTCTTTGAGTTAGGCAACCCTAGCAGAAACCCATGCCTCAACTTCATTCCTTGAAACCAAGTTCTTGTGGCCCCTTCTTAAGGGTTGGCTTGGTCAACCATGCTTATGCCTGTGCTTTTATTCATGGTGGCACTGTGACATGGTTTTCATGAGGTTGTGAAGAAGGTTCCCATATGGTTGAATTTTTGAAAGTGAGGCATGGCTGAAAAAGGAATTTGCCTAATGTTTTGATCTGCAATGGCTACTGTATAATAAATGCTGTGCCTGTTGAGCTTCTTTTTATGGTGGCTGACTCTGACTTAAGCTCTTGGGAAACAGATGGTGTGGCTTGTTTAGTTTCAAAGACTGCACACCACCATGTTTTTAAGCTGATTATTATTAGCTGGGAGATAGTATTAAAGATATTGAGCTGCTATCTAATTGTAAAATTTATTTGCATTCAGGCTTAGACACATAATTAATGCTAAGACATGGTTCTATCTATCATGTTGATGTAAATTCTGCACTTGGTTTATTTGTCACATTATGCATGATTCTGCCTGTGCAGGTTAGTGCCTTAGAACAGAATATTAAGCAAGGCTCACAGCAGTAGAATACAAACTCTTGGAAAAGAACTCCACAAATAAAAACTGAGGGGGGCGGAGCGACAGCGGAGTTGAGCAGTCGCACCCAACACAGCCTCCGCGTTGGGCTCCTACAAAAGAATTAAAATTTAAAAAGGGCTGCAATTTAAATATTACAGCTTTACCAAAACAATGAGGAGGAACAGGGGAGCAAAAGGTGGAAAGAATTCCTCCAAACCGATGCCTGGAGCAGTGCAAGAAAGCCAAAGTTCTTTGGATGAAGGCTCCCCCTCCCTGTTGGAAATGGAGGAAGCAGAAGCTCATGCAAGTAAAAGGAAAAGAGAAGACTCTTTAACCAAAAAGCACTTGCAGGAGATGCTCATAGATTTAAAACAAGATTTAAAAGAAGAGATAAGAAACAGCATTACTCCTATTATGAATAAGCTAGATGAAGTTAACAAAAAGCTGCAGGAGGCACAGGAGAAGGTGGAGACAGCAGTTGCCGGTATGCAAAACAACTCTAAAGAAATAGCTGAATGGAAAACTTTTGAAGGATGGGCGAAAAGCAAGCTAATGCTGTTAGAAATTAAATCACGAGAAACCAAAATAAAATTCCGTGGAATCTCTTTGAACTTTGAATTAAACAAGGACCTTACTGTCACAAATGAGTGGTTAGAAGGAATTATACAGCTTCTGGGGCCAGTGGTAAACAATGCTTTCCATGGAAAACCGCCCCAAACGGGCTCACCAGCACTGATACCTGATTTTGTGGCAGATCTTAAGGACACAAAGACTAAGTGAAGCTTGAGGACACTTTGGTCCAGCTGTTCCCAGATATTCCTTTTGAAATACTAAATGCTAGGAAAAATATGCGCCCAATTGCACAAAAGCTTGGAGAGAAGAACTACCGGTACCGTTGGCTACTGCTTGGACATATATTGGTTACACACAAAGGAAAAATATTCACAGCCTATGATTTAACATCTGGTGAAGAGCTTCTGAAGGTGTTGGAATCGGACACGGGCTAGGAATCCAAAAACTGGTAACCAAAAGAAAAGGAACGTACCAGAAGACTGTAAAGACCTACACTGGAGGAGATTGCAGCTATAGAGTGACCTTTTCCCCTCCCTTTTGCTTTATATATTTCCCCCCAAGTAAAGCAGCCTGGAATATAAAGCGTAGGAGAGTACATGGGCAGGGCCATTGGGATACCCCCCCCACACCTCCCCAATGGGCAAGACTCTCATCTAAAGTCTTCTTCGGAACTGCTCCGGAGTCCTGGGAGAAGGAATGCTGATTAGAAGAGCTCCAGTTAAAGAGGAAGAACAGAGTTTAGTAAAAGACCCTAAGAGAGAAGAGTAATGAAATGGAGGAATATACTTTTTTAAATCTTACTTTCTATCTTACTTTACTATAATTCATATTACTATATTGATTTTGATATGAAATATATATAGAATATATGGTTATCAACATAAGGAGATCCAAAGGGAAATTATGGGAGATAGAGTTTATAATTGCATTTGTACTGGAGTAACTTTGAGAGGCAGAAATATATACTTAGGCGTGCCAATTTCTATCGGATTTAATTAATAATTATTATTTACAAATGAAGTAGAAGCAGAATAGAATTGGCAACTTGTAGAATAATACTATCAAACAATGTTAATTTCATTTCCTGTTGTAGAATAACTTGTAATTAATTTGTAAGTTTGAAATTAATAAAAAAATTAATTTAAAAGAAAGAAAAGAACTCCAACAATCCCTCTCCTTCCGGAAAATGTGCTATATTACAAAGAGCTCTATTATGCCAGGACTTTGTCCTAAATTTGTCCTAAATTGTTATGTAGCCAATCCTGTCCCATGAGGTAGCTATTCTGGCAATAAGCAGATGGTTCAGTTCCGAGGACAAATCCTCTTGATTATCTCCTAGCTGGCTGAAGGCTAAATTAGTGTTAGTAACTCTGGGGATGTTTGGAACTCTGCTAATACAACTCAAAGGACCTTCAGTGTTCTCTCTTTAACAAGATATTAGGTTTACCCAGTTCTTTAAACTAAAAGGGAGCACTCACTGGAGAAGACCCTGATGCTGGGATAGATTGAAGGTTAAAGAAGACGGGGACGGCAAAGGATGAGATGGTTAGACAGTGTCATAGATGCAACAAACATGAAATTGAGCCAACGTCAGAGGACGGTGGAAGACAGGAAGGCCTGGCGGGATCTGGTCCATGGGGTCGCGAAGAGTTGGACTCGACTGTGCGACTGAACAACAACAAATAACTAGCTGGATATGAGGTGGAGCTCAGCGAAGATATGGGGTGGAACTGTGGGACCCAGTAGCCTTTTTTAATGTCTGGAAACAAAACTAACATTTTCAGGAGGATCTGCTCAAAGTCACTGGGAGGCAGGGACTAAAGGTACAGAATTTTGGGGATCATCCTGGGGAACTGGGCAAGATGTTGCTAGAGGATAGTAGCAACACATATGTGTTAATCAAGAATCTTGTGTATGTTCTTTTTAAATGTGAGGGGAGGCCCAAAGGGAATCTTTGTCTGGGGACTTGTGATGGGTCTTCTGTGATATGGGCTATCTCTTTGTACCAAAGCAACGGCAGAGCTCTCTGCTTCAACACAAGGACAGTATTTGTGTTATCCAGAGTATCCTCTTAGCAACCTGACATACACCTATCACAGTTTTTCAGCTTGCTTGTTAATCAGAGTTGGATCAAGTAACTGTTGCCAGCAATGTTCTTCTTTGGGAAATGCTAATCTTGCAAAAATGTATGGTGCTGTAGTTTTATGCACTGTGAGCAGACAACTGTTTGATTCATGGCACACAGAGAAACCACTTCTGTAAGTCTTTGCAAGAGCATGGCTTAGATCAAAATTAAGCTAATGTTCCTTCATAACTTAACACACTAGGTTGCTAAACATACAGAGCAAAGGTTCTTGTTATTTCTGTTAAATATTGATTGCACAGCATATTTTGCAGAGGTAGTATCTGGGAGACCTAGCCAATCTGCCCACTTACTGTAAATTCTCCCTATAATTTCATCTGGGTTTCAGTACTTTTCGATTTCTTGCCTCACTGGTTTAAACTGTGGAAAGTTACCCTTATACACCTAGTCCATATACTATAAATTCAGTAGTTTTCCCTCAACTGTGGATAGAAAATGGTGTTGTTTCCCTCAGCTTTTAAAACCTAGAAATTCCTATCAGCAACTATTATGATATTAAAACCTGCAAGGCACAAAGCACACATACTAGAGATCTAGGATTGCATCACCAGGCATGTTTTCTGACCATAAAGATCACTTTTTTAATAATACTGTGCAAGATGGAAGTTAGCTCTTTTCTCCATACTGTTTTTGAATTGAAACTTCTGCCCCACTGAACTTGCAATTAACTCTGTTAAGGAAAGAAGACCTTGGCTCTGTCTTGTTTTATCCTAGAGGCTTAAGGTGCTGAGAGGAGCCATTTTCAGTCAGGGAAACAGCATGGCAGGGAGTCCTGGAATTCTAGCATCATGTACTGTTCATCTGTATCCTTTTTACCCAGCACAGGTTTTTAGGGGAAAAGGTTTTTTGGGGGAGGAGTGGTTATTTTTTCCTATGTAGGTACAAAAATAAGAAAAAAAATATGTATACATATAGGAAAGAACAAAAAAAATGAAATAATGCATCCAGACGTGATTATTCCTGTATTTCAGCATAAAACAAATACTACAACACCACTTCAGTGTTCTCTTCAAAGGAAACCATGTAAGCACCACCTTTAGAACGTCTCAGTGATTGGAGATGCTGGCTTCACTTAACAATACATAGGTTTTGCAAAGCCTGTCAGGGTTTCACCTTTACCTATTCTACTCTAGTGCAAATAAATAAAATGCAGCTGCTGACTTAAAATCATGGGTTATTGCAGGGTGTGATTTTCTTTCAGATAAGATTCTGCAAGTACATCTCACCTTAGGGATTGGTGGCTGGATCTCCTGACAAGTAGCTTAGCTTTAAAAAGCAGCTGCATGGCTTGAGCTGACCTGGGATTGGCTCTTAAAAAGTCTTTTCCTCTAGGCCATTTTCCTGATCAAAGTACCTCCTCTCTTAGTCTGCCATGATCTCAGGTAGATGGGGGGGGGGAACAGTCAAAGAGAAGACAGCAACAATTTCTCTTCCAGAATTAATAACCATCAGGAAAGGGAGATGTGAGTTTTAATAAGAGAAACTATGCAGGGGCAGGGGGAAGAGCTAAAATCCCTCTCTTTCTGCTCCACAGCCCCCATCAAAATGGGATCTCAAATGGCTGTTGTTTACCCTTTTTAAAATGCTGGGTGTTGTGAGAAAAAAATAAGATGGTTCAGAAAATTTAAAACCCATTTATACAATTAATTTCATAAATAAATCATAGTCTTTTTCTCTCTTCTATTTCTGTAACTTTCCAAACAGCTAGCAGTACAGGACTCCCAACATGATTTTGCTAGGCCTTTGTCTCAAGAGATATCTTTCCTCTGTCTTACACAGAAACCAACATTTGCATTTCATTGTTCATGAACCTAAAGAATTTGGAAACATTTAAGAATAAAAGATTGGTATGCACCTGCCATTAAGTCAAGGAAGCCAGGATATTTGCAAATACTAAGGCTTGCCCACATGCAGAAACCCACATCACACCTCCAGCCATCAGATAGTGCCTGAATGTCTACTCAGTCAAGGAAACAAAGAACATCCTGAAATTGTAACATTCTTGTGTTTGTCATTTAGAAATTCAGGTGCTATCTTGTATTGTTTTGCAAAGGAGCATCAGGGTGCCCCATTGCATCTGGAATG
>NW_015168068.1:607401-649920 GCF_001447785.1 Gekko japonicus
TGGGTCAGTCCAGAAAGCTTTCTGTGCATGGAGAATCTTTGTTATATATATATATATATATATATAACCACTGACTGTCTTTTTTTCCTTTTGAAGCAAGTATTCTGTTTTATATTGCTTGCATGTCTTTAGTTAATAAACTATTTTATTGTTTAAATACCCTTGTGTTGCATTCCAGCTAACTTTCCTTTAACATTCTACCCGCCTTGGTAAGGGGCACACACCAGACCATTACGAATCAAGAGGTGCAGGTAACACTATACAGGGTTAGTTTAGACTGACAAGGGCTACAGGTGCATTCTTACAACACTGGGAAGATCCATAAAGAGATGGCCCTTCATCTAGTTTGGCTTTCAGCCCATGCATGAATGTGCTCAGGATCACCTCTTTCTTAAAATAGTGCACTGGATCTGTGCTCAGACTCCTGTTATAAATTAGTAAATCAACCTATATCCAAGTATGCATGTCCGAAGCACAAATAACTTTGCTTTTCAGATAGTGAATGTTCATCTATATATCTAATTCCCAAGTGTGCCCCCTATCTGTGGATATCTAAAGGCACATATGAGGGCACACTTGCAGTAAACAGATGTTTCAGCAAACTTGGGGGACACCCTAGGTTTGAAGAAAAACCTGACATTAAAAAAACCCACCAACACATTGGGGGGGTTAAACTTTCCCCCAAATAAAAAAAGTGTTGTCTGTGCATGCACCATCCAACAGCAACACCTGCCCCTGTGGTCCCAGGCGAACAGGATAGATCCCCACAGTGATGAGAAATCGTCTCCATTGGCAGTTCTTTGCTGAATGGAGGAATGATTTGAACCAGTTCAACCATGAACCCTGAGCCTTGATGCTTAATTCTGCCTCCAGGCACCTCAACAACATGGCATGGTCCACTGTCTCAAAGGCAGCAGATAAATCCAGCAGGAGCAGCAGGGAGGCCTGAACTTTGTCTACATTTAGATGGAGGGTGTCAACTGAAGACAGCAGAGCCGTCTCAATCCATAGCCCAGTCTGAAACCAGATTGAAAAGGTATAGAGCAGATGAGTTGTACAAGACATGGAGTAGGTCTGTTAGTACTCTCTCAATCACTTTGCCTAGCAATAAAATAAAATAAAAGCATGATTTTACATTCATCTGTTTCAAAAAGTCACACTCATTGACTTTTGTTAAATACCTTATGTTGTACTGTATTAGAGTACTTTAAAAATCTCTTTTGCTTCAATCAAGGATCCAATTTTTTCCCTTGTTTGTTATAATTTAAAGAACATTTCAATTAGGGATTATTCCTAAAGCTTGAAAATGGCAGGCATTAAATAAGTATTTTCCTAGCTCATGGTTCATACTGAGCTCTCCTGACCTCAGATTCTTTCCCAGTAACTATCAGTGTATGTGCCTTGTTTGATCATGCATGGTATGAGGCTGAAGTTGGTTCCTTATTCCCAGTTCCTTATTCATGAATTCAACAAAAAACACTGAGGAGAGTTTGAAAGCTCTGAATGCCAAGATAAGATCTGGACCAGCACACATCATAAACCCTCAGGTTCAGTGGACTCTCCCCTTCAAGAGGAGATATCCTGTTTCCTGGTCCAAGTTCTGTTCTTGTGCCAGCTGCTCCAATGTGGGATGCCCCTAGGACAGTCACACAGGCAGACACTTGGGCTATGATGCACCCCAAAACACTCTTTGAACCCCCCCAAGTGACACATCCCCACATTCTGGAGACTGTCCCCTGCAAGATGACATGCAGTGGTGCCAGGTCCAAATAGTGGTTCCAGAGCCACAGGCTTCTATTTGGGTTGCCCACAAGAAGCCTGTATTTCAAAGGTGATTTGAATAAGGAACTGGTTTGTCTCATTGCCGTCTGCATGCCAGAATAAGGTTTGGACAGCCACATGCCATACACCCCCATGTTCAGCAGACACTCCCCTTTGAGGAGACATATGCTGTTTCCTGGTCCAAAGCACAGTTCTTGTGTCAGCTGCTCCAAAGTGCAGTGCCCCAATTCAATCACACAGACAGACACTGGGGCCAGTCTGCACCAGTGTTCCCTCTAAGCTGAGTTAGTGTGAGCTAGCTCACAGTTTTTTAGCCTCCAGCTCACACATTTATGTCTCAGCTCAGGAAGGAGGGCTCCAGAGCAAACTGATGCAGTAGCCAAATCGCTTGCTCACAACTTTACTGCTAGTAGCTCGCAAAATAGAATTTTTGCTCACTAGATTCCACAACTTAGAGGGAACATTGGTCTGCACCCAAAAAACAATCTTTGGACCACCCCAAATGACACATCACCGTGCTCTGGAAACTGTCCCCTGCAAGAACACATACAGCGGCATCTGATCCAACCTCTAGTTCTGGCACCACGAGCTTCTATTTGGGTTACCATCAAGAGGCCTGTATTTCAAAGGCGATTTGAATAAGGAAGCAATAAATATAGCTAAGACTGGAATAACACATACAGTAGGACATGTAAACAGCAGTTTCCATCAGGCTAAGTGCCCAAAGTTAGTAAATACTGCTGGCACATGCTTAGAATGTAGTTATTTTAACATTTCAGTCATTTTTATGAGACTTTCAGTGATTAGTATAATTGACTAATATAAAATGAAAATATCATTTGGCAAACAATATCTTGATTTCTGACTCAAGTAATTACAGGGCCGTTTTTTCAGTTTCAGTGTTAAGTACAATAAATGTGTGCAAACGCATGTCGTGGTCTGAGTCCTCCATGCGGCGAACCCCATACTTTTCAGTGGTGATGAGGATGTGATTCTGCTGAGCCAGGCCTGGCTCGCATCCCAGCACAGCACCGAGCATCGATCCAGCTGACGCCACCATGCCCCGCATCGCACCCAAGCAGCACCGCACCGTGCTCCGCATCCAGGACCCCGCCCCATGCTCCACACCAAAGCCATGGCCTCTGCTCGAGGAAACCTGGCAATCTTCAATCCATAAAACAGGAAATCACTGTGATCAATGACAATGACAATGATCAATGACAATGACACATAAATAAATAGTTGGACTTTGTTTCAATGTAAAATTTTATTAAATGTGTCATTGTCATTGATCACAGTGATTTCCTGTTTTTTGGCATGTTTCTGTACACTGTGACCCCTGTTTGTATCTTGTTGCAAATCTTCAATCCAGCCCATCCTGAAATTTGGGACTCATGGACGGACCAACTGACCTGCCACCTCGCCTACAATGAGGTAACCGATCCGGGCAAATGACGGGCCCTTCTCCTCAGTTCCTGTGGTGTGAACACCGTTTGACTCATGAAGAGTCTCCTGGCACCTAGGGCGATCCTCGAATGTACCTATGAGGAAATCATTGATGCCTTGACCAGATACCTCATGCCCCGTCCCACAATGCTCGCCAGACGGATTGAGTTCTAGGGCTGCATCCAGAAGCTGGGTGAGTCAGCCGCTGCATATATGGCCACCCTGCGCCAGCTTGCTATAGACTGTGTCTTCACCAAGGTGGAGGAAAACCTCCTGACACAGTTCGCCTGGGGCATTAGTGACATAAAGCTGTGGAGAAAGATGATCGGTACCACCGACATCAAGATCGATGAGGCCCTCCAACTCGCCATTGCACATGAGGCCTACCACCGTGAGCGTCCCTCGTCTGCATCTCATCGTGTGCTCCCAGA
The DNA here is from genome assembly GCF_001447785.1 of Gekko japonicus. NCBI lineage: Eukaryota > Metazoa > Chordata > Lepidosauria > Squamata > Gekkonidae > Gekko > Gekko japonicus. Next base: position 611,061 of record NW_015168068.1, read on the forward strand.
CTCGGCGCCCGAGAACTCCGACGAGGAGGACGTCCATCTCATCCGACTACCCTCTCGCCGGAAGCCTCTGGGAACCACAGCATCAGGATCCTCAGGAAAGACTGCCGGCCGTTCCACGTGCGCCAGCTGTGGAAAGGCACACGAGCATAAGTCCTGCCGGTTCTGCAACGCTATGTGTCACACATGCGGAAAGCAGGGTCACCTCGCCCACGTCTGCTGGGCCAAGGGAAGCAAACACCAGCAGGCTACAGCCCAGCACCAACGCCAGACCGCTGCCACCAACGAGACAACAGCCTGGCCCCCACATTCTGCACCAGCTGTAGCTTCCAGATTTGGGACAAGGGCAGTCCCATGGAGAGAGCATTGCAGTAATCCAGTCTCGAGGTGACCTTTGCATGGATCACTGTTGACAGGTCATTGCGTTCAAGGAAGGGAACCAACTGCCTGATCAGCCGAAGATGATAAAAGGCTGACTTCACAGTGGCTGCTACTTGGGCCTCCATTGTTAAGGAGGCATCCAGGAGCACTCCCAGACTCCTAACCTCCAGCGCTGGCACCAACAGTGCCCCATCAAAGGTCGGGAGTGGGATCCCTAGCCTTGGGCCACTCCCACTCAGGCACAGGACCTCTGTCTTCATCAGATTCAATTTCAGTCAACTCAGTCTAAGCCAACCAGCCACGGGTTTCAACGCCAGGTCCAGATCTTCCAGACAAGAGTCAGAATGGCCGTCCAACAACAGATACAGCTGGGTGTCATCTGCGTATTGGTGACAACCCAGCCCATGACTCCGGGCAAGGGGGCGCATATAGATGTTAAGTAACATCAGGGAAAGCACCACTCCTTGGGGCACCCCACAAACTAGCGGGTGGCTTTGGGACAGCTGTTCCCCAACAGCCACCCTTTGTCCCTGACCCTGAAGGAACGAGGAGAACCATTTCAAGGCAGACCCCTGAATCCTGGTGTCGGCCAGGCGGTGGGTGAGTAGTTGGTGGTCGACCACCATGAGAACGAATGAGGAAGATACCTTAATCTCTATTATTGGCTCAGCCTTTTTCACTTTCTCTCACTAGTACTGTTATGAAACTGGGTGAGGGAATGGAAGGGGGAGAGAGGTCCCATCTGCCACCCAGCTCACTTCCTTTATAGGCAGAAAACTCAGATGTTATTGAGTGAGATCAGGGGTGACTCTTAAATCTCACCAAAAGTAAGCAGAGAATCACAAGGGAAACAATTATGAACTTTCACGTTCAGGAAAAGCCCCTCATCTGGCAACAGGCCAGAATTAAGAGAAAAATGGCCTTAGAAAAGTGCTGAGTAAGCAACCTTGCTCTCACTGGGTCTTTTCAATGTTTTGCTTGACTTTCACATTGGACACCCTATTGTGCAGTTTGTGCCTACACTATAGCTGCTTCTACAGGCTTTCATGTGTAAGTTTGCTTTGCATGGTACAAGGTCATCGGTAAATCAAGTCTTGATAAATATGGTACATTTGTAATTTATGTGGTGCAACCTGCAAAAGCTTTTGGACTTCTGAAGCTGGTAACTTTCTCCATCAGTAGTAAAGGCACATGTCTCCCAAGGTCATTGTTGGGTCAATAAAGTGACCTACTGTAAGAGCAAAAGATCACTCACCGTTCAGACATTATTTGCATCTGCACAGTCAGGATGCATCATTTAAATTACCTTCATCATGTGAGAGGGTCAATTAAAGCAGTATATTTTATATCTGCATTTCTGTGTATAAGAAGCCTCTGTAGAAGGAATTAGGATGCAATAAGAATGGAATACTATTTAGAAGTTGCAAGGCCGCTGAGAGCGAAGTTTAATGTGATTCACAGCTCTTATCAGCTAGCTCTTCACATGTGAGCCCAGGAAGGACCCAGTGTTCTCTAATGTTCCCAGTGTTCTGAAGACAAGGTAAACAAGTGTAATTACTGACACCACTGAGAGATGCACTGAGTCAAATGATGCTTATATGATGTTAACTGCTTGGTACCAATTAGAGATTCTTTAATGTATAAACTATATGTGATATCATTTGGGGTATAAGACCTTCTGCCCTTCCTGGTTAGGGCAGAATACAGCTTTGGAACTGCTGAGGTGCTAAGGCGCTCAGCCCTGTATTCCCTGTTTCAATGCATTAAACAGATATTCATCTAACTCTTTGGACTCCGACTGTGTGTTTCCAATTCAGCATGGGAGCACGCAGGCACAGATTTGTGTATCAGTTCCCTTCCAGATAATTACATCTTCACTTTTTTGCAAACAGTCCTGGCCCACGTTTCCTGTTTTAGTTGTTGACTTCTCCTACTCATGTCAGCACAGCCCCAAGCTTCTGGAAGCTCCCTTAGGTTCAGCAAAATTAAAATTGCCTGTTTAACACATCCTGTCATGGGAACAGGTTCCTGGGCAGGTGTTTGTTTCTGGTCACGCAGTTCAATACCATCTTTTTTCCAAAAGCCAGACAGGAAGAGCCACAAGAGTTTGGGTTTGAACTAATATAAGAACATAAGAGAAGCCAATGTTGGATCAGGCCAATGGTCCATCTAGTCCAACACTATGTCACAGAGTGGCCAAAAATGCCAGGTGCCATCAGAGGTCCAGCAGTGGGGCCAGGACACTAGAAGCCCTCCCACTGTTGCCCCCCCCCCAAGCACCAAGAATACAGAGCAACACTTGCCCTAGCCTGAGAGTTCCTATCTATACCTTGTGGCTATTAGCCACTGATGGATCTCTGCTCCATATGCTTATCTAATTCCATCTTGAAGCTGTCCATGCTTGTAGCTGCCACCACCTCCTGTGGCAGTGAATTCCATGTGTTAGTCACTCTTTGGGTGAAGAAGTACTTCCTTTTATTTGTTCTAACCCAACTGCTCAGCAATTTCATTGAGTGCCCACAAGTTCTTGTATTGTGAAAAAGGGAGAAAAGTACTTCTTTCTCAACCTGCTCTATCCCATGCATAATCTTAGAAACTTCGATCATGTCACCCCTCAGCCGTCATTTCGCCTAAAATGGTAAACTAAAATGGTAACTGTCCTTTCTGTCACTCATATGAAGTTCCTCTTTCTTGACTTCTGTCTGTTGACCCCTGTCTGTCCTCTAGGCAGCCAAGAATCTTAATGCCTCACTCCTGGCCTTTCTGAAAGCAAAACTGCAAGCTTGTCATCCATACCCATTCATACTAATGCATTTAATTTAATTTAATCATTATTTCAATTGATTGATTAGCTGAATAAATATGCATATGAACTGAGACTGTGACAAAGTTGGGAGTCTGTTTCTGCTACTGATAAAATTAAAGTCATTGACCAGGTTATGTGGTTATAGTCCACTCTGGCCAGGATCTCATTTATTTTTCAAATAATTATTCATCAAACCTTCTCAGAATCAGATACAATGCTTGAATGATAATTTAATCACTAAAACAGGGAAAACCTGAATGGTATGACATTATACCATTTCAGAGAAAGTTATTTAAGAAATTGATCCTTCACTAGATAACTGAATGAACAGAAGATATTTAGCAAAAAGTGAAATGTACTGCTACCCTAATAAACATTATTTTCAAATATTAAAATCTATTTGTTTAATAGCTTTATATGTTTCTTTTTAATTAAAATATTTCAAGCTGCTTCCTGAAAGTTTGGGGAGGGGAGAGGCCTCAGCTGAAGAGAATGCCATAGAGCCCACCCTCCAAAGCAGTTATTTTCTCAGTGGGGGGGGGGAGATCTGTTGTCTGGAGTTCAGTTGTGATACCTGGTGATCTTCAGGCTCCACCTGGAAGTTGGCTACCCTAGGCGTAGCAGTTAGCGCTTCAGAGCAGGGTCTTCCAGACCCAGGTTCTTGCTGTGGAAATTGAGTGGGTGATTTTGGACCAGTCACAGACTTTCAGCCTAATCTATCTCACAGGGTTGTGAAGATCAAAAGGGGGAGAGGGAGAATGATGTAAGCTGCTTTGGTCTCCACTGCGGAGAAAGACTGTACTTTTCCTCCTGGAGAACCATTGCTGCCAATCTCCAGGTGAGGGATGGAGATCACTCAGAATTACAAATGCTCTCCAGATGGCAGAGATCAGTTCCCCTGGAGAAAACAGTAAGCTCTGTGTCATTATACCCTGCTGAGGTGCCCCCCCTCCAAGTGTGACATAGCAGTTAGTGCTTCAGAGTAAGGTCTTCCAGACCCAGGTTCTTCCCGTGGAAACTGATTGGGTGATTTCAGACCGCTCACAGACTTTTGGCATAACCTACCTCACAGGGTTGTTGTGCAAATTAAAAGGGAAGGAAGAGAATGATGTGAGCTGCTTTGGTTCCCACTACAGAGAAAGACTGTACTTTTCCTAGGTAGAGGCAACAGGGAGGGGGGAAGAGATGGAAACCTGAACTCAGAGTGGCAGATAACTGTATGTTGATGGTTGATGGGAAGGAAATAGGGTTGCCACCTCTCGGTTGGAAAATTCCTGGAGATTTAAAGGGTGGAGCCTGGAGACGGTGGGGTTTGAGGAGGAGTGGTACGCCATAGACTCCACCCTCCAAACCAGCCATTTCCTCCTGGGTAACCATTGCTGCCAGTCTCCAGGTGAGGGCTGGAGATCACTCAGAATTAAAACTGCTCTCCAGATGGCAGAGATCAGTTCCCCTGGAGAAAATGGATGCTTTGCAGGGTAGACTCTGAGTCATTACACCCTGCTGAGGTTGCTTCCCCTCCTGCTCGGGTCCCCACTGAGGAGGAGAAAGATTGTACTTTTCCTAGGTAGAGGCTTCAGGTATGGGGGGGAGATGGAAAGCTGAAGTCAGAGGGGTAAATAATGGTATGTTGATGGTTGGCTGGGAAAGAGACAGAGTTGCTACCTCCAAGACAGGTACAATGCCATAGACTCTACCTTCCAAACCAGCCATTTCCTCCTGGGGAACCATTGTTGCCAATCTCCAGGGGAGGGCTGGAGATAACTCAGAATTACAACTGCTCTTCAGATGGCAGAGATCAATTCCTCTGGAGAAAATGGTAAGCTCTGTGTCATTATACCTTGCTGAGGTCACTACAGCAAATTGACACTGAGTGCCCAAGGCCAGGGCACCCACCCAGAGCCTCTTACTAGAGCCAGTTTTATTTATTTCCAAAACGGGCCTTATTCCTAGTTAAAAATAAAGCCACTAATTTTTTTAAAATTGGTTGGTAGGATATAAATGCCTTAAATAAATAAGCAGTATACCTAGACCAAATGCTTGACCATCTAAGTGTGGCAAGCCTGATGATGGCTATTGGAGGATATACAATGCTTACAACCTAACTTTTTACTTACAAATTTCCTCCATGTTCTAATTTTTGTTTGCTGTGAGTCTCAGATTGGCAGCACCGTAGCTCATGGCTTTCCAGCTTTGTGGAGCCTGTGGACATAACATGTTTGGAATTTTGAGAACATTGAGTGAGCACCACCACATAATGACTGCCGTGGGGGAGCACAACCAACAACAAAATAAATTCCATAGGGTCTGGAGCCAATCACAAAATGTTGGGCGATTCCAAGCCAAGCATCCTTCTGTAGTGGACACAGATGTTTCTGATTAAGTGCTTCCTGTAGATGCATAGGTGCTCCTCCAGTCCAATGAGCATGATGAAAGCCAGGACTGGTGGGTGTTTTTTTTTAAATTTGGGGAACATTTGGAAAAGAAAGTGGTCACCATAAAACACATTGATAGGCACCATAGCACCCATGGCAGGCTCTAGCTTGTGCTTATACAACAAGAAGCTAGTGGTGACCATTTAGAATGGAACTATATGGGTTATTTAGGATAAACAGTCACCTCCAGGTTAGACAACTGTGATTCACTCTAAGCGGGCCTGCCCTTGTGCCTGACCCGGAAACTCCAACTGGTCCAAAATACAGCTGCACAGGTCCTTACTGGGACTCTGTGGACAGCACATATTCAACCAGTGCTGCATGAGCTGCATTGGCTTCTAGTGCACTGGATCAGGTTCAAGGTTTTGGTTTTGACCTTTAGGGCCCTTAGTGGGCAGGGACCTACATATCTTCAGTACCGCCCCTCCCTGTATGTCCCTGGAAGAGCATTACGCTCAGGAAATTAAAACTTCCTGGTGGTCCCCCGGTCCGAGAGAAGTCTGCCTGTCCTTGACCACGGCCAGCCTTTTTCAGCCTTGGCCCCTGCCTGGTGGAACGCTCTGCTGGAAGACATCTGTGCCCTGCAGGAGTTGTTACCATTCCACAGGGTATGCAAGATAGAGATGTTCCGCCAGGCCTTTGGTTGAGGACAGCAACAGGGGTAGCCTTTGGCACTCTCACACAAGTCCCCATCTCTCATAACCCCTCCCCCCAGGGAGGCTGGGGTGCAGTAATTTTTTCTGCCATTTTATATATACTGTATTTCTGCCCCTTAGATAATGTTGTTTTATGTATAGGTATTTATTGGCTTGTTTTAATTTATTTTAATCTGAGATTGTATATTATCCCGTTGTAAACTGCCCTGAGCCCTACTGCTACTTGTAGGGAAAGGCGGCCTAGTAAATCCAATTTAATTAATAAACAATAAATAAATAAACCTGAATGACTCTATCATGACCTCTAAGCAAATCCTGTGATTCAAGAATGCAGCATCTCTCTCTCTGTGTACAACACACGCACACACAGAGTTTTTACATCCAGATAGTGCTTAATAATTGCACAGAATTATTATTTTTTCTTATTTTTTTACAAAAAAATTAGTCATCAACAATGAACTGGAGGAATTGCCACCTTCATAAAGGATCTGCTTGTCACATATGACAGGCCATGCCAAGAGCCAGATAATAGGCACTTCACTAGCATCATCAGTCATATGTGACGTTATCTTTGGCCTGTCATTCCTTCAGTGAAACAATGGTTTGAGCCCCACCAGCCGCAGAGAGCTGGGCTCCTATTTATAGACGACAGCAAGAGAAAAGAGATGCTAATAGACATTTTTTTATGCTTAACAGAACATCTGCTTGCCGCTTGCTGGCCACTTCGTGCCAGTACTTTTAAAAGACAACCTGTTTCTGGTACGATTAATCCTTGCAAAGCTGCCAATTAAACCAGGTATTTGTCAAAATGCTTTATGGAGAAAGTGGTTCATTATTTTTTTGCTGTTCCCTGTACTATAGGGAACATTAGTTCTCTGAACAAATTATTTTGAAAGTACTATATGTGATAGGACTAAGACATTATAGATTGCCTCCAGTGACATTGGTGGTTGCATGCTTTCAATTTAGAAAATACATCCCTTAGCCTCATATCTGATTCATAGAATTCCTGGTTCAGGTGAAAGTAATGCATAATACATACATCTTAACAGCTAGGAGCAAGTTTCTTAAAAAAGGCAATTTTTGAAGGTGCTTATTGATTGAATAGTCATAAAAAACCTGACAATGGCAACCCTTTTGTCTTTCTGTCATTTGGGCCCTTAGAGGAAAGAGTCACTATCATATCTTGTGAAATGTCTTACGGTATCTTGACGGGAATGGGAGGAGGTAAAGGAGGAACCATATAGATTTCTCCACCCTATAATGTTTCATGGTCCATTACACTTTGTTATGCTTCAGGTGACCAAGGGAAACTAATTACGGTCAGCAGTTCTTGGCTTCATCCTTGCACCTACCTATTTGTATTCTGTCTGGCAAGAAGAAACATGTTATGCTTACAATTGTTATGATAACTCCTTTTTTAAATATTTTATTTATAACTTTTAGCTTTACAACAGTAAAAGTTAATAAAAAACAATGATACAATATAAACAGATATATCAGAACAATATATATAAAATTAAAGTATTAACAAGTCTTGGAAATCTTGGATTATAATACATACTCCAGAACTATATCAATACAGTGAAATTAACATTGATACAATGTCAGGTTATTGTATGGAATCAAAACATTGAAATAATTTCAAGATATCTTTGAGGTATAGAATGAGTAGGTAGAATTGTTTTCACAAATGTCACCTCAATAAATGGAAGCCATTTAGAGTAGAAGAAAGATTGGGAATTATAATTGTTGGAGGAAGGTACAGAGACTGCAATTTTTTCTATAGTGTAAAATTCCCAAATTTTTACATACCATTGATGGAGAGTTAATGAATTAGAACTCTACCAGTTATTTGTAATGACTGATTTAGCTGCCATCAATAACATAGATATCAATTATTTTTGTACCTTTGGGATATCAAAACATTTCCATAAATCAAGTAATACTATTTCAGGAGAGTAAGTCTATATTTGTAATTGACTTAATAGGATATAAAATTGTAACCCAAAATGCTTTTATTACAGGTCCACCAACAATGATTGTAATCTGCAATCTGCGTATAGCATACCAGATATGGTTCAAGGTGCTGGTTCTTACCTTTAAAGCCCTATATGGCCAGGGACCTGCTTACCTGAGGGACCGCCTCTCCCCATATGTACCCCAGCGAGCACTAAGATTGGGCTCCCAAAATCACCTGGTTAGTCCAGGGCCTAAAGAGGCCAGGTTGGCTACAATGAGGGCCAGAGCCTTTTCGGTGGCAGCCCCTCACTGGTGGAACAAGCTCCCAGAGGACATCAGGGCCCTGCGGGACCTTTTACAGTTCCACGTAAAACGGAGCTCTTCTGCCAGGCGTTTAAGTATGGTGCCGCCTTGATTTTATGGCCCTGGCCTGATTACGAACTGTACCAACAGTACCACCGGCCCCACCAACTGAGGCTTTATAGCCAGGCGGGAGTTCAATGACACCATTCAGTGGAAGTAGATAGCAGAAGATCGCCATCTTTTAATGCAAGTTATGTCTAAGCAGTATGATTTTATAGTGATAGTTTGATTGGAATTTTAATGTACATTTATTATGTTGTTAGCTGCCCTGAGCTGCCGTATGGCAGGGCGGGCGGGATATAAGTGTAAATAATAAATAAATAAATAAATTTCGCCACAGGATCTCCAGCATAAAGGTGAGTATTCTTTATTAATATCGTGTAATTTGACAGGTGTATGATACCATCTTAATAACAGTTTAAGAACGTGTGCTCTTATATTTAAAGATTGAGATGTCAAGCTAGGAGAGGACCAAATTTTAGCCCATATGGAATCAGACAGTTATACAGCACAATCTGAATTCCAAGATACCTGGTATTTTGTAGGTGATTTAAGGGAGTAAGATAACAGTTCCTTATAATACCTTTACAGGACTTAAATGCATAGATAGGATTTTTTTTTTTAAAAAAAGTATAATCCCTGTGTTCCACATGGCTTTTGAAAGTAGACTCCCAAAGATGTCTAATTTGTAAATATTCAAACCATTTGATTACACAGTTATACTTTTGTTCTAGGTCAGATTTGTCTAGAATAGTATAATTCATACTAATATCTTTAAAACATGTAAAATTATTATCTCTCCAAGTTTTAAAGGAATTAATGGAAAGACCAGGACTAAACCATGACTGTCCTGTGAAGTTTGTAAGCAAAGATGGACTTGGTGCTAAAACAGATTTCTGCTTATCCCATATTCTCAAAGAGTTAGTTAAGAATATATTCTTGTTCAAGCCTTTTGGGCTTTGGGAAGACTTTCCCCATAGGATTTCCTGAAATGATTTTTGGTTTAAATAAGAAAGTTCCAGCCATTTCCAGTCTGCATGGTAATTTTGGCTATATTGTTTAATGATTCCTATTAAAGGAAGGATGTTGACAAGCTCGAGCGTGTCCAGAAGAGGGCAACCAGGATGGTGAGAGGGTTGGAATCCAAGTCTTATGAGGAAAGGCTGAAAGAGTTGGGTATGTTTAGCCTGGGAAAGAGAAGGCTTAGAGGGGACAAGATTGCAGTCTTCAAGTATTTGAAGGGCTGTCATGTAGAAGATAGAGCAGATCTATTCCCTCTTGCTCCGGATTGCAAGACTAGATCTAATGGGTGGAAATTATAAGGGAGTCATTACCGGCTAAATATCAGGAGAAACTTCCTAACTGTAAGAGTGGTTGAGCAGTGGAACAGACTGCCTTGAGAGGTGGTGGATGCTCTGCTGGATGTTTTCAAGTGGAGGCTGGATGATCATCTTTCGGGTATGTTGTAAGGCTATCTTTCAGCTATGCTCCTGCAGAGTGCAGGGGGTTGGACTAGATGACCTGCAAGGTACCTTCCAACTAACATTCTATGATCCTATGAGAGTGGAAGCTTCATAATAAAGAAAAAGATCCAGTAGAGATAGTCCACCATGATTAGGTAGTCTTCGTAGAGTTGTGAAACTGATTCTGTGAAACTGATATTTATTCCATATGTATCTCAAAAAATTAATCTGCCAGGTCTTTAAAAGTGGACGTGGAATTGTTATTGGAATAGCACAAAAAAAATGTAACAACTTTGGAAATATAAAAGTTTTCAGAACCTGTATTTTCTCGATCCAAGACAACAGAGGAGAAGAAGTAGATTTGGGTAGGTCTTCCAATGTTTTTGCAAGTACCATGTGATTGTATTTGATTAAGTCTGATAAGTTTAGAGGGATTTGGATTCCCAGAAATGTCCATTGTTTCTTTACCCGGCAGAAGTTGTAATTGTGCTTAATATAGTTGCAATGGCTGTCCGACAGTTAAATAGGATAAATAATAGTTTTGGAATAGTTCACCCTTAGACCTGATATATTGCCAAATGAATGAAGCATGGTTTGTATTTCAGGTAAAGATTTTTCAGGTTGTGTTAAAAACAACGTCAGGTCATCTGAAAAAAGACTGAGTTTTAAATGGTGATTTCCAACTAAAAAGCCGTGTATCTGTGAGTTAGATCGAATTACATTTGCTAGTGGTTCAATAGCCATTGCAAAAAGTAATGGTGAAATTGGGCAGCCTTGTCGAGTGCCTCTAGTTAGCTTGAAGTCTTCTGAGCAAACACTATTTGTTTGGATACAGGCTGTGGGTGAGTGATAGATAGTATTAATAATTCTTAGAAAATTAGGACAAAAATTCATACTTGTTAGGAGATTGTTCAAATAAAAGGTTTCAACTCTATCAAATGCTTTTATATTTATTTATTTATTTATTAAATTTATATCCCACCCTCCGCAAATGTGCTCAGAGCAGCTAACAAGAGGCATATGCCATGATACAACTACTAAAAATGGAATAAAACAGTCAATTACAAACAAAGTGCTGGTGCTCTAAATAATAAGCTCTTATCAATCTAAGATGGGGTTCCACAAACCAGCATAACCCATCAGCATAAGTTCCGGATGGTACTGTCGTCCTTTCATAGCCAGTTCTTCAGGTCACCTGGTCGACTTTCCAGGGCCAGCTCACGTCCTGATAGAATCCACCATCAAAGATGGCAGCTCGGTGGTGGTGCTGTAGCAGTGGCTGCTCTTATGCAAAAGCCTGGCGGAAGAGCTCCGTCTTACAGGCCCTGCAGAACTGCATCAGGTCTCACAGGGCCCGGATCTCCTACGGGGGCTCATTCCACCGGATAGGAGCCGCCACCGAAAAGGCCCTGGCCCTGGCTGCAGCCAACTTGATGTCCTTAGGGCCTGGAATAACTAAAAGATGTTGTGCCCCTGACCGTAGTGCTCTCGGGGGAACATATGGGGAAAGGCGGTCCCTTAGGTAAGCTGGACCCTGGCCATCAAGGGCTTTATAGGTAAGAACCAGCACTTTGAAGTGAATCCGGTACGCTATAGGCAACCAGTGCAGCGCCTTCAGCACCGGCTGGATGTGGTCCCACCTAGTGAGACTCATCAACAGTCTAGCTGCCGCATTCTGCACTAGCTGCAGCTTCCAGATTTGCAACAGAGGCAGCCCCATGTAGACAGCGTTACAGTAGTCCAGCCTCGAGGTAACCTTCATATGGATCACTGTGGCCAAGTCATCGCACATTGTGTCGGAGATATTCTTTAATTTCTACTTCTATTGAGTCTGTAACTGATTTTAGTAATAAAAGTTTTGGGTCTAATCTCCATGTGTAGTTGCATGCTGTTTTGTCTCTATCTTCCATAAAGCATTCAACCCAGGAATGATCAGACCAAATTCAGGCACCTATATTTGCGTCTGTAAAATTTTTTATTTAGTTATTTATTAGTTTGATTTATATCCCGCCCTCCCAAAGGCTCAGGGCGGCTCACATGCGGCAAAGCTGAGTGTAAAATACAATAAAACATATAGTAGAATACAATATTTAAGATCACAATAAAACCTTCCTCTAGTGCGGTGCTATAACTAATCATCCAAGATGGGAACAACCACCCAAATTTGGTGGCCAGCTGTCTCAGTGGCGCGGTCTCCCGCTAAGCTGTCCAAAACTTCTGCCTGGGCATGCCAGCCCCCCTTTTGTTATAGAGCAGCTGATAACTTGCCACATTGGTGGTAGAATAGTGGCAGTGACGGCTCCTACTCAAACGCCTGGTGGAAGAGCTCCGTCTTGCAGGCCCTGTGGAACTGCATAAGGTCCTGCAGGGCCCGGATCTCCTCTGGGAGCTCATTCCACCAGGTAGGAGCCGCCAGGTAGGAGCCAGGTAGGAGCCAGGAAAAGGCCCTGGCCCTAGTAATGGCAAACTTAATCTCTCGGGGACCTGGAACTACCAGGAGATGGAAGTTCCCCGATTGTAGTGCTCTTGAGGGAACATACGGGAAGAGACGGTCCTTCAGGTAACACAGAGCCATCTCATGGGCTTTGTTCTCCTTTCCCTTCAGGGACTGAACCGTGATGTAAATATTAATAGAAGCTGAATAAGGGTCATTAGAAGACTAGGCTATCGCCGCCCTTATTCCCTCCCCCCAGAGATATTCAATAAAAAATGGAAACTTAATGCTAATTATAAAGATTGATAGATAAATTCCCTAAAGTCAACCTTTTGAACTTCAAACTATGTTATAATGCTCCAAAAAGTGCAGTTAAAAATTAGCATTTAGGAACCCTGAGAGATTAGTATAAAGATTAATATATGAGCATAAAAGCACCCAGATAAAACAGAAAAGGTATAATTAAGCTATAAGACAAACCAATACTGGGCTAAGTAAGTCCTGCTTTGAGTGTTCCTGCGTTCTCTTCTTTCACGCACTGTTCACCAGCAGGAAGTTGTGGTTACTTGCTACTTAGGTGCGTCTTCTGAAGGAAGACCAGGGGGAGGTTGTAGGTGAAGATCCTGTAGAAGTTTCATGCCCGATTCCAGGTTTGAGGCTTGAAACACTATTCCTTGGTGAAGGACTTGTATAGTACGCCACCCATTTGTATCGGATTTTCACATCATTTAATGCCATTGTTATGGGTCTCAAAGATTTCCACCATTGCAATGTCTCCAAGGATGAAGTACTTGAATCTTATTATTTTGCAGTTGTAAAACACCATTTGACCTTGCCATGGTGCGTATCTTCCTTTTCGTATGGGAGTCCATGAATTTTATGATGATGTCTCTTGATGCGTTATTCTGGAATACCCATGCAGATCCTGCTCTAAAGGCAAAGTCAATCAAGGGAGTGACTCCCGTCTCCAATTCTAAGATTCTCGCCAGCCATGAGGCTATAGAAATCTTTAACTCTGTTGATTGTTCAACATCTTCAGGGATCCCCCTAAATTTAAGGTTGTTTGCTTTCAGCTGGTTCTCTAGCGAGATAAACTTATCTGTGGCCCATTCATCCTTTTAATAAAAGTAACATGCATCTTCTTGCAGGATTAGGCTGGATTCCATGGCGGAGTCTCCTGTTTGTACAATTTGGGCCACAGATTGTTTTAGTTCAGTTAATTGTGAGGTCAGCAGCAATAAGAGTGCTGGGATCATTGCGGACATATTTTTCTCGAGAGACTGCAACGAGCCATGGCATTCTTGCCGGGGGACCATCAATCCCTCCGGATGTTGGTCTGCGAGGTCCACCGCCATTTTGTGGTCATCTTCGGTGGCTTTGTCTGCAGGCCCTTTTTTCTCGGTTTTAGGAAAATATGATGAAACCACTTTACTTACTAGGGCTGCTTTTCTGCCTTTACGGCCAGAATTCTTTCCCATATCTTATGGAGCTTGACTGATCTTGGAAAGGTTGACCATGATGTCAAAAGTGGGGAAGGTTAGCAGGAGTTAGTTGCTCAGGCGTCCATTGCTCTCAGTGTCGACGCCACGCCCCATGATAACTCCTTTTCTTCTGCTGCTTACCGATAAAGCATTTCTTTGCCAGAGTCTTCATGGTTGTTGGGTGTCTATGTCAGGAGACTCTAACGTGACACCTGTGGGAGCCATGGTGACACTGACACCTTTCCCGGTGCCCACCAAGTGTTCTAAGAAAGTGGGCAGGGCTATGTGGGGCTTTTGCCCAGCAGGGCTTCTGATTAGCCACTGGAGATCTGATTGGCTATGCAGATTTTAAAAACCACACAGCTTTGGCAGCAGCTGTCACTACAGCACAACAATCTTCACTGCATGACTGAAAGTAAGTTGTGTGTATGAAAGCAAATATTTTATGCAATATATTCATGCTAAAAGCCATCTTGTTAAGCAGAACTTCAGCCTGAAATGTTGAAGAGTTACTGTTAGAATTGTGTGTAACCTATCTTCTTGACATTTTGTAGTTGGCTCCACCTCCTGAGGCAGCCATTCTGTGGTCACACCCACCACCCTGTGTCAGAATTCCAAAAGAGCCCACAGGCTCAAAAGGGGTTGGAGGCTCCTGGTCTATGTGTTCTTTCCCCATTTCTCTGTGTTGGAAATATGTGTGTGTTGCAAGGTCCAATTCAGTCATTATTGGGTTAACCTGTTTACCTTGTATGCTATTGTTTAAACTGACCTGGAAGAAAACCCCGGGACAGAGCCAATGGGAAGAGAGCCCAGGAAATCTAAGTCTGTTTACTCACAATTATTGGTTATCTTGCCGCCTGCTTATTGCTCACCCTTGCTGACATTCCTGGTGGGAAGGAGGTATTCAGGTGATTTCCTTCTAGGGATCAAGAAGAAGAAGAATCTCAGTTATAGTTGTTGTGTGAGACTGTGGTCGGCCTGTTCTGGAGTTGTAGAGATGTAGCTAATTCTGTTTCTGGAGTTGTAGAGACCTTAGGTCTTTGTGTTATTTTATTGATTTTCCTGTGAACCCTTCCCTTTAAAAATAAAGATTTTTACATAGAAGAAAATGCATTCTCTCCAGTGAAGCAAAAATCCATTACAATCACTGAATATTTAACTATTTTGCCAATCTTTCCAACATATTCTGGTAGCAGAGGATGGTTTGGTGAACTGATTTCTTTTTGCCTAATATGCCTAAGAGAAGAAAGATTCAAATGCTTCACTGGATCAAGAAAGAAAGGCTAGAAGCTAATTGGCAAGGCTCCTGGAGGCTTGATTTTTATAATGACAATTTTTTTTCCCTGCAAGTTTTTACTCTCTCTGCAAGTTGCATACTGTAGCTGTGAAAGGTGATAACTATTTTGATTCTTGCTTGATTAGGGAAATCTCACCTATGCCAGCCTTGTATATGCTAATGAGCAGCTGAGAACTATTTTTGAAGGGTTTTTTTTTTGCATTTGGAATCCTGACGGAGAAGCTGATCACTTGCAGCCAGCCACTCCAGCCGATTGCTCTAAGGAAAGGATTAACCCCACAAGTCCCTGCTCAGTGCCCATCAAAGCCTGCAGATCAGAATGAGTGATTCAAGCAGACCTTCCAGAGCTTCATCTTCAACAGATGTATGTTCCACGCCGGAGATCCTGTCAGACTCGGGTTCGTCCCTTTTTATGATGTCTACACCTGTAGTGTTAATAACCTGCTTCCATGTAACCCACACCCCGTTCCTCTTCCCCCTCCTCGCTTTCCCAGCTGCAGCAGATGTATGTTGCTGCCTGCTTATCGCTCACCCTTGCTGACATTCCTGGTGGGAAGGAGGGAAGCTGTAGAAGGGAGTGAGTGTGTATGAATGACTGTAGTTTAGGGAGGCAATGCAGTAACCATTTTCTCAAGCAGTACCTCGGGAGTATTCTCATGTGAATGTCCTTGAAAGAGATAAGACTTTGAATGGCTAGTTCAACCACTGTATCTATCTGGGTTCTTAGGATTGCTTATACTTGTGACTGTGTGAAGTATGACTGGAATGTGGGTTTTAGTTATACCCTGGGTCCCCGCTTTCCCCCTCATTCCTGACAAAGAGTTCACATTTACAGTATCTCAAATCTCTTCAATAAACTTTCTTCAAGAAAGCCTGTGCTTGAGAGTGAGTTGACTGAAAGCCTGACACACTGTCAGGAATCCCATTTCTCCTATCCGACACCCCACCATCATTATGGGGAATGGAGATGGAGACGGTGGAGCAGGGATGAGTACTGGGTCCGAACCTGAGTTGCCTGGCCCTTACCCCCAGAAGAAGGATAAGTCTATTGGGATGCGCCCCCCAAAGCAAGTGTTCCTCCAACCCCCCCAATCACTGGGATGATCCTGCCTGGTTGGGGGGTACTCCTGGTCTCCACGGTGCTCGAGGGTGCACCGAACAGGAACGACGGAGGGCATCCTGTATGTTCCAGGATGATCCTGAATTGTGGTGGATGAGAGAAGAGTGGGAGGATGAGACAACTGCAGAGAGGGGCCAGTCCAGCCTACGCTCAGATCTGAAGGAGCTGAAGGAAGGTTTCCAATATCTGGTAAAGAATCTCCCCAAGCTGGAGATGGAATTGATGGAAAAGGACATCACCGACACCTCGGCGGAGGAAGGTGAGAAAGAGGAGGAAGCTGAGCCCCCTCCCTGGCCTGCCCCACAGAAGCCCAGCATGGAATGAGAATGACCTCGAGATGCACTGGAAGCTACCTACGATGGGAGCCCTGCCAAGCTAGCCTTCTTTGTGATCCAGGTTTGAAAGATGCTGCGTAAGTGGGGCCACACATTCGCTCCTGATAAACAGCGGGTGGACTTTGTCAGTTTCTGCTTACATGACCGAGCCACTGACTGGTTTGTCGGCCTTTACAATGTAGTGGCCCCGGAATTGAGGGATGTCGACACTTTCATGCAAGCCCTCCACCATCAGTTTAAATACCCCCTGGAGTTGGAGAAGGCAAGGACCCACTTAAGGGGCTTTTAACAAGGCACCAGATTGGTGCAAGAATATTTGGATGAGTTTAAGGTCACAGCCGCAAAGCTTTTGGGGTGGCCTGAGGAGGTGCTCATTGAATTCTACAGAGCCAGCCTCAACACTATCATCCTGGAGGAGGTTCCAGTTCCGGTCCCAGCGATAGCAGAAGGTACTGAGCTCTGCTCTGTGCCCAGGCTGTATTCTTGACTTACCCAAGAGAATTCAGTGTCACTGTTTCTCTCTGAGCACTTCTGGAGGGAGGGTCATGCAAGGCACTTGTTCTTGGGAAAGAAGATGGGTGGTGACCTGTTCCTGACCTCAAGACTGTGGACAAGGTGGTTGGTTGAGACAAGAGGGTGCAAGCATCCCTTGCAACCCATAGCCAAGACCGTGAGACCGAGGAAGAGCAGCAGCAGATGCCTACCCACATATTTAATTTGATCAAAAGAACTTATTGTTCGGGAGCCTTTGGTGAGCATTCCGTTGTAGTCAACATCACAAACCAGAAGGAGTGGTGGAAGAGGAAATGCCTGTAGACATTAAGGTTCGAGTGTCGAACAGAGATCGGGGAACTGGAGTGGAGAGCGGCTACAAAAAAAAGGTTCGGCACCTAAAAAGGAAGATGTTGGCATTTTATAGAGGGCTAAGAAACCCCTGTGGAGCTGTTAATTTGGAGGAACAGCTCGGGGTCCCACACTTTTGAACGGCATGAAAATAACAGGAGCTTAAATTGGCAGACGGAGAAAGAGATCTGATCTAGCAAGCCTCCGTAGTCCTGTTGCATCGTTCATCGACTGGTAGAGTCTGGGACTGTTGAGTCTGTTAGGGCAGTGTCAATAGCGAACTGTTTGCCTGAATCTAAACAAATAAGAGAAGAGGAGACAGAAGAGAAATAAAAGAAGGAAGGAAAACGGGAAGAAGAGTAGCTGTAAGAAGAAAGAAGAGCGGGAAGTAGTAGGAGATAGAGGACTGTGTTGGTAGCTTTAACGAGCTGAACTCTATCTCCTCGGTTCTTAATAACATGAACTATTGAACTGCGGGGTGGAAATGGTGTGTGTGGTATGATTGTTGTGAGTGTGGTAGGAGTGTGTAAGTGTGTGGTCGTTGGTAGTTAGTCCTGATTGTTGGTAGTTGTGGGTATAGCTGAATACATTGACTTGGTGGAGTGGATGTAAGTGTCTGGTCAGATGCCAAGGTGAAATTGGGGGAGTAGCAGGCTGCAATTTGGCCATAATTTTTGAGGTGGGGGAGAAACTGTGTTATGAATCAAAAAACACAACTGTAAAAGATCAGAGCGGTGGAGTTTAAAATTTGTTATATAAAAACCAGGAATAACTTAGGGAAAATTTAATAAAGATGGCTAGTGGAGTGAGGAAAACCTCAGCGCCATCACCAGGCCAAATTAAAGCAGCAGCAGCAAACTTGACACAGATGAAAGAATTAAATACCCAAATAAATGAAAGTATTGCCCAGGCTATGAGTATAGCTATTCAGAATACCCTACCGGCTCTTATAGCAAAAGCTATAGAATCTCTACAAGTGAAATTAGATTAGTTTACCAAACAAATATCAAACCAAATGGAAGAATTTAAAAATCAAATACTAGAAAACAAACAAGAAATATCTAAATTAAATTTGGTAAGTAACACATTAGACGATAAAGTACAGGTACAGGAACTCAAGAGTAAATGTGATTCTATAGAAGAATCTCTCATGTCTTTAGAAATGGAAAAAAATGGAATATTGGAATATATCAAAGATGTCATAGCAGAAGCTTTAGCAGAATCATTAGGAACACCAGTAACTGATTTGATGGAAGAGATTGAGGGGGCGTACAGAAGAAATTCAGCATATGCCAAAAGAAATAGGGTACCCAGAGAGGTGCATGTTAGATTCCATAAAAGAACAATGCAGGACAAAATCTTGGTCTTCTCTAGATCATCACCGGTTACGATATTAGGATCAGAAGCACGTATACTAAGAGAGATTCCATGGCGCATAAGAGAAAGAAGACAAGAATGCCAAAGTTTGGCAGAACTCCTGAGAAAAATATCTTATATAGATGGCTTGTTCCAGAAGGTTTAACATTCACGTATAAAGGGAAAAATCATAGACTAAATTCAATAATGAAGCAAGAGGATTTCTTTTAAAAATATGGACATGAGCTTGGAATGCAGGAGGAAGAACAGAATGGCATGGAAAAGGAACCACAAGACGAGGCACAAGAAGTTCTAAAAAAGAAACCAGAGAAATATAAAGGGTATAAATTCGAAAAATATGCACCCTCAACTACTACAAGACTACAGCAAAAGAAAGAAGAAGAACTTAAGTATAAAAAAGATGGATAAAAAGAAAATTAAGATCGTATCAATAAATGTTAACGGCTTAAATATCGCACAAAAAAGAAGAAAGATTTTTCACCAAGCCAAAAAAAAAAAAAAAGTAGATATACTTTTCATACAAAAGACCCATATCAAGAAGGAAGACACGAAGGTTTTAGAAATTAAAAAGTGGGTTAACTGTTTGCTGAATTAATGTTTGAATCTGATGATGGAAGAATTTTGATTGTTAAGATTAAGAGGCAAAATAAATTAACATTAATAATTAATATCTATGCACCCAATCAAGGTAAAGAGAAATTCTATCAGAACTTAAGAGAAATAATAATGATATTTCCTGTGGAGGAATGATATATAATTGGCGATTTTAATGTGGTATACAACCCAAAAGAAGACAGGAAGAGTCAAGGGCAGAAATTAACTAAAGCAAATGAATTGCCATATGCTTTTCTCCTATTGGCAGAATAACTAAACTTAGTAGATATCTGGAGAGTAAAAAATGTTAGTAAGAAAGACTTTACTTTCTACTCTTCTCACCATAAATCCTGGTCTAGGATTGACATGATTTGGGCCTGAGCCTGTTTGCGGGGAGGGCGGGTTATAAATTTAAATAAATAAATAAATAAACAAATGTAACGGAAGTGGAGATATTACCGGCAACCTTCGCAGATCATAACTCCGTGATGTTAGCACTTCAAGACTCTCCTAAAGCTACAAGATGGACTACGAAGTCATGAATGTTAAATAATCAAGAATTTGTTGAAGAATGTAAAAAAGAATTTGAACTTTTTTTCAAATGGAATTTATTACCTGAGTCATATTGATGCGGTCTGGGATACTTTTAAGGCTTTTGCAAGGGGGAGGTTGATTAGATAAGAAATTTGGCTATGAAAACACAAGAAATATAAACAAATAGCAAGTCAAATGAGAAAAGAAGAAACTGGTTTGAAGAATGAACCAACATCAAAACAGTTAAAGTCCAATATAACTAGATTACAACATCAGCTCAATTGCTTGTTATTGCAAGAAATAGCTACATAACTACAATACACTAGACAACATCACTTTGAAAATGCCGATAAGCCGACCAGGTGGTTGGCATATAGATTGCAAAAAGACAAAGAGAAGAAATTTATAAAATTATTAAAAAATGATCAAGGAGAAAATTACTTCAGAACGGAAGACCTCAAATAAATGATAGAGAAATTTTACAAAGACCTATATGATCAAAAAGAAGAAAATTTGCTAGAAATAGACCTTTTCCTGAATAAACACAATAAAAGGAAATTCACGGATGAACAAAAAAAAGTGTTAAATGACCCAATTACCATGTGTGAAATAACTGAAACGATTAAGAAGTTAAAGAAAAAGAAAACAACAGGTTTGGATGGGCTATCGTCAGACTTTTATCAGATTTTTGAGAATCAAATATCCCTACCTCTAAAGTCGACAATTCAGAACATTATTGAAAAGAATAGAATTCCAGATTCTTGGGAAGAAGCTTTAATCACTTTGATTCCCAAGCAAGACTCCAACCTGACCGAAATAAAGAATTATAGACCTATTTCTATCCTCAACATAGATTACAAAATATATGCGTCAATTATAGCAAATAAGCTGAAAAGAGTACTGCAACAAATAATACACCCTGATCAAGCGGGTTTCTTGCCTCAAAGACATCTGAGAAACAATGTTAGGACAGTCTTAAATACCTTGGAATTTTAGGGCTTCCGGTCTGGCTCCCGCGAAAGGCAGACGCATCCTCGGGTCGCTCCCGAGGGCGCCTTGCCCGCCCGCGGTGGAGGAGGGAATCCGCGCAAGCGGAGACCCGAACGAGCCCCTCAGATGAGAGGAGCTCGGATCCGGGGCGCTTTAGGGCGTTCCAGGGGGGAGTCTCTCTTTCGGTCGAAAGATCGGAGATTGAGACTCTCGCCATGCCCTGCCCCTTTGGACCTTGCTGCGTGAGCGACCCCATTCTACGGGGTTTAGCGGAACCACCGGGCGTCACCGAGTGATGAAGCGGGGAAAAAAATGGAAAAGAAAAGACTGGCGTAACTGTGAGTTGTCAAAATACAGAGAAAATGAACTAAGAACCTTTTCCCCCCCCCCTTCAGCGGAAAATGAGGAGATTAATCCTCTATAAGCGAGAAAGAAAAAAAAGAAAAGAGGGGGGGAATGGACTGAGCGAATAGTGATGTTTTCCTTTGATGTACTTGAAAATAAGCAAGAAAAGGTTTTGTTTCTCTGGAGCGCATTTTAAAAACTTTACTAAAAATAAAAAAACAAGATGTCGGAGCTGGGTAAAGACAAGCGGAGGAGAAGGGAGGGACTTCCGTCTGGGCGTTTGTGTCAACGTGAGTGCCGGCTGTTTAATATTTGGACTGTGTATAGCTATGAATCCAACGGGGATTGTGAAGGAAAAGAAAAGTTTGAATTGTGACAGCGAAAAGTGCCTCATGAGCGCTTATAAAAGTCAACAATTGAAGAGGAGAATCCAGCGAAGAGATTGGGAGCGATAAAAGCGAAATTGAAATTAATACCATTCTCAAAGCTGGAGATCTCCGGGCATGGCATGAAAGGAAGACGACTTATAGCACAGGAACTGAAAGAGTTAACAGCGACCCGAAGGAGGAGGGGAAGAAGCCGGAGGGAGAGAAAAACAGAGGAAGCCCCTCCCGTCACTGAGAGTGGAAAAGTAACCAGCACGTAAAAGAAGCGGTTTTGAATGTGCCCTGAAGAAACTTTTTAACAGAAATTCAAAGGAACATTACTAACATACTAATACAGAAAGTAACTGGAATGGAAAAAAGATGTTTGACAACACGCAGAAGAAGCCTTTGATGATTGGACATTACTAACAGTTTAATCTAACCGTTAATAGATCACTCAGCTTTTTCTTCGTCCCACTATATACCTTCCCTATTTTTCTTTTTAAGCGAAACTCCTCCCCTTTTTAGGGGAGTTAATCTTTATACAAAAAAAAAAATACCTTGGAATTTTACGAAGCCCATCCGGATAAACAGATGGCTCTCCTATTTTTAGACGTGGAGAAAGCGTTCGATAACGTGAGCTGGGAATTTATAACAAGGCAACTATGACACTGGAATTGTGGCAAGATATTCTACTTAAAAAGGAACTGCGGTGTCTCAAGTGGTTAAGACGCTGAACTGCAGGCTGTGGAAAGTTGGTAGTTCAGCAGTTCGAGACCCGAGTGTGCCGCATGACAGAGTGAGCTCCTGCCTCTAGTTCCAGCTCCTGTCAACCTAGCAGTTCGAAAGCAAGAAATTCCAAGTAGATAAATAGGTACCACTTCGGTGGGAAGGAAACAGCGTTCCATGCACCTTGGTGTTTAGTCATGCTGACCACATGACCACGGAAATGTCTTCGGACAGTGCTGGCTCATCGGCTTTAAAACGGAGATGAGCACCGCAACCCTAGAGTCGGATTCAACTGGCTTTCGAGGAAGGGAACCTTTACCTTTACTTTATTCTACTCAATGGTCCAGAAGATATATGAACAAAAAAAGGTGAAAGTGACATTCAACGGAGACTCAACTTCAAAATTTCAAATACAGAAAGGGATTAGGCAGGGCTGTCCATTGTCCCCTTTATTATTTATCTTTGCTATATAAATGCTTAATGAAATAGTGAGGTTTGATCCGTTAATTAAAGGTTTAAATGTTAGAGGGGAACAATTTAAACTTCAAGCCTACGCAGACGATTTGGTCTTTATTTTAGAAGAACCTTTGGACTCGATAGACCAAGTTCTTTATATATTACAAATACATGGTCAAGTAGCAGGACTAAAGATCAATTTTTCTAAATCTAAAATACTAAAAAAATTGTACAAAAGAAATCAACAAATTGATACAAGAAAAGTCGGGATTTGAAATAAGTAAAAGACTTAAATATTTAGGGGTCACTTTAACAAATAAGAACATAAGAGACGCCAATGTTGGATCAGGCGAAAGGCCCATCCAGTCCAACACTCTGTGTCACACAGTGGCGAGAAATACCAGGTGCCATCAGGAGGTCCACCAGTGGGGCCAGGACATTAGAAGCCCTCCCACTGTTGACCCCCCCAAGCACCAAGAAAACATAGTATCACTTGCCCCAGACCCCCTATCTATACCTTGTGGCTAATAGCCACTGATGGACCTCTGCTCCATATGCTTATCCAATTCCCTCTTGAAGCTGTCCACACTTGTAGCCACCATGACCTCCTGTGGCAGTGAATTCCATGTGTTAATCACTCTTTGGGTGAAGAAGTACTTCCTTTTATCCAGTCTAACCTGACTGCTCAGCAATTTCATTGAGTGCCCATGAGTTCTTATATTGTGAGAATGGGAGAAACGTACTTCTTTCTCTACCTGCTTTATCCTATGCATAACCTTGTAAACCTCAATCATGTCACCCCTCAGTCATCGTTTCTCCAAACTAAACAGCACCAAGCGTTTTAACCTTTCTTCATAGGGAAAGTGTTCCAACCCTTTTATCATTCGAGTTGCCCTTTTCTGCACTTTTTCCAATGCTATAATATCCTTTCTGAAGTGTGGTGACCAGAATGGGACATAGTATTCCAAATGAGGTCACACCATCAATTTATACAGGGGCATTATGGTTCTGGCTGATTTGTTTTCAATTCCCATCCTAATAATCCCCAGCATAGCATTGGCCTTTTTTATTGCAGTCGCACACTGTCTTGACATTTTCAGTTAGTTATCTATCTTGGGAGACCCAAGAGGCCATGGGGCATTAGCAGGGAGTCAGTTAAACTGTTAATCAGTTAAAGTGTTAACTGGGAAGCAGCTTTGGAACTGAAAGGGGTTGGGGGGAAGGGAAGGCCTGGACATCTCTCTGAATTACAATTGATCTCTAGACTACAGAGATCAGTCCCAATGGAGAAAATGGTTGCTTTGAAGGGTGAGCTCTATGGCATTATACCTCACTGAAGTCCTTCAAGAAAGCTGGCCCTCAGTATTGCCAACCTCCAGGCAGCACCTGGAGACCTCCAAGATCAGTTCTTCTGGAGAAAATGGCTGCTTTGGGCAGTGGACTCTATGGCATTATGCCCTGCTGAGGTTCCTCCCCCCGCCAAACCCTGCCCTCCCCAGGCTCTACCCCTCAAATCTATGGGTATTTCCCAACCCAGAGTTAGCAGACCTGTAACTGGCTATGGAACTGCTTTCCAGACCCATAAAACCCAAAAAACATGGCATGCGGCTCTCCTCCCATACTACTCACTTGGGACAGCAAAATGACTTGAGACAGCCCTGCCTTATAGCTAAGCAGAAGGAAATATTTTCCCCTTCCCTCTGCTACCCCACCAGCCACAGCCGGGACACTCACCTGGAGCCTCTTTCTAGAGCTCATTGTATTTCTTCCCACAATGAGCCTTACTCCTAGTAATTTACATATCAGCACATGATATGCCATGGTGCAGAGTATATACAGAATCCAGAGTCAACTAACAATATTTTCTTATTTTCATTATCATCATTATCATCATCACATATTCTAAAAACAGTCCCTGGCCAGATGATTTTCACCACATATAAAACATTCAATTTTCTTTTCCCTTTTAAATCTGAGCGCATGTTTCATACTCATTAGACAAAGCATCCTTACTAACTCTGGAGTCATACCCTTCTTTTAAAGTCATCAACAAGCCATTCGACCACCACAGCTGGGCATCGCCCTTGATAGGTTCAGCAAGGTCGACTGTGGGAAGGCCCTCCCCTTCATATCCATCTACTACCTTAAATGGGCTCATGCCAATGGAACTGTGAAATGAATTATTGTAGCTGTATTCCGTGAATGGGAAAAGGAGTACCCAATTATCCTGTTGATTGTTCACATAGCACCTTAACACTTGTTCAAGTATTTGATTTGTCCGCTCGGTCTGTCTGTCAGTCTCAGGGTGGTAGCTGCTACTCAGCCCCCACTCTATGCCCAGCAGTTTTAAGAGTTCTTTCCAAAATTTAGCAATGAATTGAGCCCCGTGGTCGGAAATGACCTTTTTTGGCAAACCGTGTAATTTGATCACGCGCTGCAAAAACAGGGAGGCTAGTTGCTTTGCGGTGGGGAATTGCTTGCAAGGTACACAATGTGCTTGCTTTGAGAACAGGTCCACCACCACCACCCAAAGCACAGTTTTTCTCTCTGGTAGATCTGTTATAAAATCCATGGAGATCACCAACCAGGGACGTTTGGGGGCTTCCAAAGGGTGGAGTTGCCCAGGTACTCCCCCCCGTCTTTTACTCATTAGACAGGTTTGGCAGGTGGCTACGTACTTTGAAACACCTTTGCGCCACCCTGGCTACCAAAATTGTCGTTGCAATAGGTGCAAGGTCTCTAAAAACCCAAAGTGCCCAGACAGTTTGTTGTCATGACTTTGCACCATCACAGTTCCTCTTAGAGAGATGGGTACATACACCTTTCCCCCTTTGCACCAACTTCCATTCTCCTGCTGCTGTAATCCTTCCCGTACCACCACCACTAGGTACAGAGGTGAAAAAGCAGCTTTGAAATTTTCGAACCAGTTTGTAACTTTCGTCTCCCTCCCCGCTTTCGCCTGGCTACGCGTCACCACTGCCCCTCCCAACTGGGTGGGGGAGAAAACCGTGTTGGTGACCTCAACCCATTGGCTTGCATGCTGGTGTAGGCAAGAGAGGGCGTCGGCCAAAAAGTTGGACTTCCCGGGAAGGTATTTGATGGTGAACTGAAACTTAGAAAAGAATTCCGCCCACCTGAGCTGTTTAGCATTTAAGCGGCGGGGGGTTCTGAGTGCCTCTAAGTTCTTATGGTCAGTCCACACCTCAAAAGGTACCCATGCCCCCTCCAACCAATGGCGCCAACTAGTAAGGGCCAACTTTACTGCAGCAGCTTCCTTATCCCAGACTACCAAGTTACATTCGGCCCCAGAAAATTTCTTTGAAACATAAGCAAGGGGGTGCAATTTGCCATCATCTCCCCATTGTAGAATTGCTCACCCCCAATGGCCACATCAGAAGTGTCCACCTGGACAATAAACCCCTTACTTTCATCAGGGTGAGGTAAAATGGGCTCTGAAGTGAGCTTCTAATGTCCTGGCCCCACTGGTGGACCTCCTGATGGCACCTGGTATTTCTGGCCACTGTGTGACACAGAGTGTTGGACTGGATGGGCCTTTGGCCTGATCAAACATATGGAGCAGAGGTCCATCAGTGGGCATTAGCCACAAGGTATAGATAGGAACTCTCAGTCTGGGGCAAGTGATGCTCTGTATTCTTGGTGTTTGGGGGGCAACAGTGACAGAGCGTGGGACTGAATGGGCCATTGGCCTGAT
Source organism: Gekko japonicus (assembly GCF_001447785.1). Taxonomy (NCBI): domain Eukaryota; kingdom Metazoa; phylum Chordata; class Lepidosauria; order Squamata; family Gekkonidae; genus Gekko; species Gekko japonicus. The sequence continues at coordinate 637,736 of NW_015168068.1, forward strand.
CCAACATTGGCTTCTCTTATGTTCTAACTTGGGAGTTGTGGTTCTAATTCCCTTTGCTATGACTGCAGTAAGGCCAGCTGAGAATTGCAACTCCCAAGGTGCAACACGTCAAAAGTGGGGGGTGTAAGAATGGAGGAGCTGGCGGGATGGGCAAATAGGACACCAAGGGAGCTTCCCCAGTGGCCAATGGGATATATATATATCATATATATATATGAACGTTTCTCATGGATGTAGGCCATTTTAACTCTGTTACTGTCATACCATTCAATCTCCTTTTATATAATCACTTGTTTTGTGCATCCACCATAAGTTCTCCACATACTCCTTGCTCACATCTGAACCCTGTAAATTGTCAATAGAATTACTCTGTTAATTTGTTTTCCATATTCCCAGAGATTTGACTGAGCCAATTGATAAACAGCTCCTCAAAGCTTCAAGTATTACTTATTCATTTGTAGACTGATCTGTCAGCAACAAAAGCAACTTGCAATTTACTGAGGGTGTTTAGTTGATCACACATTTAGTTATATTGACTTGGTGCAGTTCTTTTTATCTCTGAGGTTCTGTAAAGTCTTGTGAAATATAGTATACACTTAAAATACTTGCACATAAGTGTGACTATAGATGCTATGACAAAATCATTATTTCATGCTTTTTGCCTTTCAACACAAGGGATGGAGATGAAATTAATATTTCAATATTTCAACAATAACTTCAATGATATAATAATTAGTTTATTATTTCAATACTAAATCACTTTTTTGTATTTTTACAGCTGACTGCAACACCTGTATTTCATATCTAGTTCAAAACAGGCCGGTCTAGTTGTAGCCACAACCTTACCTTGGTTGAATCTAGTTTTGAATTTCTCAAGTGACAAAGAAATGGTAATAATTGAGCTTTCCAGAGTACCTTTTGCATGTTTAAATGCAAAACTAGAGAAGGGTTTTTATTGTCAGCTGAATCTGACGGCTTTTAATAAGGTCATATTTAATGACACTAGCTAGCTTTTAAATAAGAAGTGAAAGCAAAAGTTGACATAGTGATGGATGCTTGTACTACAGGGTGTTATATTTTTCTATTGTTTGTCATTTGTTCAGCAATTGTACATGCTGTGATCACAGACACCAAGAGCTGAGATAGAATGTTATCTCTCTTTCCATAGATGGCCACCAACATAGCCTTTGTTAGTGCTTCAAGAGGGATAGCTTCTAAATCCCCAGACATCTCACTTGTTCAAGTGAGACACATTTAGAGGTATGAAAAAAGTAGTAAAAGAAATTTTGAAGTCAAGGTATATTTTCTCCAGCAGTTGTTTTGTACATATCCCAGATACGTTTCTCCAAACTTCAGTGCTAGTGCTGATCCCTTCCGTCATTGTCTTCTACTAGTGGGTGAAGACTTTTTTTGTTGTGTATGATGTTCCCTCACTGGTTTTCACTGTCCCTTTCTCTTATTAATGTGTTTGTTCATGTGTTCTGCTTTAATTTTTTAATATATTTATATGTATTTTAATTTTGTTTTAATGTTTTGCCCTTTTGTTTTTGTTTGCCTATGTTGGGTGGAAAACTGGCTTTTAAATGTTTTAAATGAATAATAATAATAATAATAATAATAATTTTGATTTATTAATCGCTTTCCCCACAAGTGGGCTCAAAGTGATTTACAGTTACTCTTTAGACAGGGGACTAACAATGTTTTTCATAGGGGATAGGGAAGAACATATAATTCATTTTAAGTTGCACACGCCGTACTTTCCGAACTGTCATTGTTTTGGTTTCTCTGCCATGTTAAAAATATTGTTGATTTGAGATTTCCGGTTTGTGGCACGTCATTGTTGGAGGCCTTCCGGGTGACTCCCGAGGAACCCCCGAACCTCCTGGCCCCAGCGGGAGAACCGGAGCGATCCGGTCTCCCAAAGAGCTGTCCCAAAGGGAGGCTCCTGCGGGAAGCTTGATTTGGGAGCTCTTGGGTACGGTGGTACCCGAGTAGACCCCTCATCGCTTTATAGCAGGGACCAGGAAGGGAGCGATCATGGGCAGCAATTGAGCACAGAGGTGCAATTAACCAACTTTCGGAGCTATACTCCAACTAGAGAATCTAAAATATCAACTTTAATCTACCTGCTGTGAGTAACTGGACTGCTCACTTTGACTATCTTATAGTAACTTGAAGGTGCTTTGCTATCTAAAGAAAATCCATTTAAGCTGTAAAGACCTGGGTGGAGAGATGTGGGTGGAGGATTCTGCCCCCCATGTTTTCGGCTTGGAAGTGCAGCCCAGGCACCTTAAACTGTACAAAGAAAAGGAACTGGTTTAAATACCCTACGGAACAGGGAAATAGCTGGAAAGTTTGAATCTTTTTCTTTTTTAGTGGAAAACTTGTTTCTTTTGGGGAGACTGTGGGTTTGGATATATATTAGAAACTGACTGAATTACTTGAAACGGGTGCCTGTCTGGATTCTGTGGATTACTTTTTCTTTTTGCCCTGGCTTTGTGGATTACTTTTGCTTTTTCTTACTTACTTTTTTAGTGGAGTTGGCTATTGGAATAACAAATAAAGACTCTCTTTGGTAGAATTTTTTTTTTAAATCCCCGGAGGGATATTTTTTTATTTTGCAAGTACTACAAAAACTACAAAGAAATATTAGGGAAGGGACTACAACTAAGGATAAAGGAAAGCAAACCACACTAAACTAAAACCTTAAGAGGAGGAGATCTTTTCACTGTTAGTAAAAATGTTAGTACAGTTAGTTTTAGTATCACAATATACTTGTAGAGTTCTTGCTTATAACAATTTGCTATTTATATGTTATTTTGTTAGTTGTTATGAGAGAAGTCTCTGATCATCTTCTTCTTCACTTCAAAAGGCCATTTTCCAAGTCCTTCTGCCTTTCCTTCGGCTTTCTGTCTCTAAAATCATATACCACTTTGGCTGGTCCTGCACCCTTTTCTGCCGCAGAATCCTCTTCCATTCCCGAGGTAGCAGAGTCACTAGACTTCGTTTCTTCCTCTTTGGACTCTTCGTCTGTCCCCAGTTGACGTCTCAAAAATTCTTTAGCTTTAAAAGTGGAGTCTATCTTCTCTCTTCTATCGTTCATCTTAAAGATGACACCCTCCGGAACCACCCACCTGTACGATATCCCATTAGTTTGAAGAAAAGAAATTAAGTCCTTGTAATTTTTCCTCTTTTGTCTAATTTCAAATGGAATGTCCTTTAAGGTTTTGATGGTTACATTTCCCATTTTCAGTGGAGTTGCTGAAGTTGCTTTTAAAATGGCATCTCTGGTTTATCTTCTTAAAAACCTGACCACTATTTATCCAGGTAGGTTATTTTTTAACAATGTAATCGGAGTATGCCCTATAGGCTGACTCCATTTTGTTTACCAGTTCATCTGCTGTTAAACCTATTACTGGAGCGATGATCTCACCAAGCACCCTCTTCAAGTCTTGCCGATCCATTTCAGGAACCCCCTGAAACGTGAGAATCATGTTAGCTTTTTCCATCTGTAGCTGCAAAACTCGGTTCTCTTGGCAATTCTGCTTCGTTTCCACATCTCTCAGCCTTTTCTTCAACTTCTTGCTTGTGTCTATCTCTTTAATTTTCTCATTTGCCTGCTCCACTTTTTTCTCTGTTTCATTCAGCTGAAGCTGCTGTGCTGCAAAGTTTTTATTCATCACGGTCAATTGCTGGTTAATACCATCGAGTTGCTGCATCACCTGCTTAAGCATATCCACTAGGAGTTTGAGGACATCTGCTCCCTCTTCCGGTCTCAGACTCTGATTGCCTGGCTTCGTTTTAAACTTCCTCTGCTGGGCCGCCATCTTTCCCGTTTTGTTTACAGTTTTTACCGCTTCTACACAACTCGGAAAACTTGCCAAACGTCTTTGCAATTTAGATAAGTCTCTCAAAACCCTTTCGGTTCCTCCCCTCTCCCCCTTCATGTCCATTACTTACTCATTTGCATAAGAGGCGTCCCTCTTTGCAATCACTGTTTTCATCTGCGGGGGCGGTAATCGCTTTTCAAACTACTCCATTTCAGTCAGAACTCACGTTAATTGTTGGTCAGTTTCTCTGACCACGCTCAGTTTTACGCCATTCCGCTCGATCTCTGGCGCTTGTCCCGGTCAGTCCAGCTTATGCCCAAAGGCTGCTCAGCAACTGGACTATCGGGGCGGAGGGGAGCCTCAATTCTCCAGCATTACACCATTGAAGAGGCTACCCCTCAAAAGCCCCCTGTCCTGGAGCCTATCACAAAGGCTCCGTGGGGGTGTCACTTGAGGTGGCACCCCTCCAGGCCACTGGCGTGTGAACCGCCCTTCCCTGCTGTGGGAAAAGCATCCGCCATCACTGTTCCATAGACCGGAAATGAGAAAGGGACTAGGGTCTTCTTTTTCTTCTTCTTTTTGATTCTAATCATTAACTTTTATTAATTTTCATTAAATCCATAAATTTTCATATAACAACATTCAAAATTTCAAGTTTTAAGGTGGAATAGCATAGGTATAATAAGTGTTGGAAGTAGTAATACAGCTTCTAAAAAACACATAACATCAATTGTTTGTATACATATAACTGTCTAAATGATGCTAACTCAGAGCTGTCTCATGTTGATTGTAAGTGAAAGAAAGCTTAGCCTATTGGAACACAACCAGCATATAGTAGTGAAAAGGAGTGTGATGGAAATGTTGTTTAGATGTAGAGTAATTTAAGATATATCTGTTTTTGTGGTTGTATTTCGTTTTTGGTTATGAATTAAAAAAAGGGGAACCGTTTCGCAGAGAAGGAGGTCTTCTTAAGAAATTGGTCTATACTTCTAATGTGGTCTGTGATTTTCTCTATAATGAAGAGATCCCAGACTTTTGTGAACCAAAGTCAGTCGTAGGGGTGAGATGGGATTTCCATCTGGAGGCAATGCAGGATCTTGCTGCCACTATCAAGCTTGTAATGAGGTCTTTTCGAATCGTTGGAATATGGAGATTTTGCCAGATGTTGAGAAATAGTAGTTCTGGTTTCAGTGGAATGCTATATCCAGTAATAATCTTGATTTGACCAAGAACATCATGCCAAAAGGAGTTTATGGTTGGGCACTCCCACCAGCAGTGGGCAATAATAATAATAATAATAATAATTTATTGCATTTGCAAGAAAGCCATACCAACTGTACAGGATTAAAAAACCCCACACTTTAAAATTGTCAAATTTGTATAAACGAGTAATAATCTTGTATGACTGAAGTTGCGTACTAATGATTGGTGATGTGAGCGTTGGTGAGAACCAAACTTGATCCCAGAGTTCATCTGTGATCGTAAGACCACAGTCTGTTTGCCACTTGCTTCTGTAAGGTAGATCTGTTGTAGGGTCTTCTTTTTGAAGAGAAACAATTTATAGTCCTTTTGTGGATCTATAAGCTATATTTTGTGTTTCTATAAATTAGAAAAAGGCTAAGACCCCAAGAGAAAGGTAAGGATTTTGGAAACATAATTTTCTCCTTGTGGACTTACAACCTATACTTAGTGGATATACAATCTATATTTTTTGGGATATACAACATATTTTTTTGGATATAAACTCTCTACACTTGGAATTACATATAACATTTACTGGAGACTGTCCCATCCCTCGCTGGGATCAATGGGGAGAGCCAGCCATCGGCACCCAGGAAGCTCAAGGAGCAACCCCGACCTCGCCCGTACTTACCGCAGTGATGGAGCATCAAGAGAACAGCAAGAGGCCAGAGGCTGGCAGCAGAACTACAAGGGAGTCCCTGCAGTCTACAGCCACAACTCGTTGCTGCCTCAAGCCTGCAGCAAAGCCAACAGAGAGCCTGGGAGACACGAGCATGTGTGCTCGGGTCCGATGGCAGGAGGGAGCTTGGGGGATGGGGAGGCTGTCCGGGGACCGGATGGGCTGGTGGAGGCAGCACATGATCCTGGGAGCTGCTTGGAAGCTAGGGAAGTGGGTAGCTGGGTGCTTAGGGACAGCGGAAGTGGCAGGAGTTAGGCGGGGCTGCCACAACTTGGCATCCTGGGCTTTAGAGGGGGGTGGAGCCCAGAAGAAGGGGAGGGTGGAAGAACCAGGTGGGAGATAAAAGGGGGAAGGAAGGAGGTGGCCGGGGAGGAGACACTGGACTGGCGTGCAGATGCATGCAGAGAAAGGGAGAGTGTCTGTCGCAGAACCAGGTGGGAGAAAGAGGTGAAGTAACATCTTCTTTGACCCACAATCTGAGACCTCCCTCCTCCTTCCCCTATTCGGTCTCCCGCGGGTTGCTGGACCTTTCCTGAGGAAGCTAACCTCTGTAATTCAGCAGCAGAGGAACACCAGAAAGCTGAAATGCCAGAACCCCGCATATCCAGGATGGCGACCGGGAGTCAGTCAGGGTTGGCTAGGGAGACACCTGACAGAGACTTACAATTTGTGCATTGTGGAATTATAGATCACTTACATTTGAACTGGAAATACTTGACATTTTGTATAATAAAGCTGCTGGTAAGGCTAGAGGGCGTTGAAAAGGGATAGAAAAAAGAAAATTAAAAAAGCTTTCAGTTGTGCTTATTGTGGGAATTATATGACTGGGATTGTCTCTTCTGAAGCATAGAGTGATATTGTTTAGACTGCTTAAGTATTCACAATAATAAGATAAAAGGAAACTGTGGATGTGCTTGAAAATTAGTATTGTGGTTAAATTGTTTGAGAACATTGGCAACATTGGGAGCTTTTTGAAGTAATTATTATTGAAACAATCCTTGTATGTATTGCCAATGACAAGGGGGGGAATGGGAGAAGGAGGGTCTTGTGAAATAATTGTGATCTTAAATGAAAAATGTCTTCTGGTTCAACCAGACCTTCCCCAAATGTAACTAAATCAGTAATCCAAAACCTAGCCAAGATGTCAAACCAAAAATTGCAGGCCATGATTAAAGATGTTGTAAATGAAGCAATAGAAAGTACAATTCCACAGGCCATAAGTAATGCACTACCAATAGTGGTTGAACTCCTGCAAGCAAAATTTGATGCTTTGGTGCTACACGTGACCTCTCAAATTCAGGAATACAAACAGCAGATCCTGGAAAATACCCAACAAATTGCCACATTAAAGCAAACTACTACCTAGCTGCAGGAGAAGTCTGAAGAGATATACCAATATTTTCACATTATGGAGGCCAAACAAGATCTTCTAGAAGATTCCATAGGCTAGAATTGGACAAAGCTTCTTATATGCTGAGGTTCCAGAACATTCCAGAAAATAAAGATGAAGATGTTAAAGAAAAAATGACTAAAATATTGGCAACATAGAAGAAGACAGTACCAGGATATCTCGGATGAGATAGATGTGGCCTACAGAATGAATTCAGCATATTAAAGAAGAAACAAAGTGCCCAGAGAGATTCATGTGAGATTCCACAAAAAGGTTATGAGAGACACCATCTTAAAAACTTCAAGTAAAAAGACACTTTATGTGCAGGAGACAGAAATCCCAATTTTGAAAGAGATTCCATGGAGAGTAAGAGAATAGAGAAGAAGCTATTCCCAACTTACAATACTATTAAGAGAGAATGGAATAACATATAGATGGCTGCTCTCTGAAGGTATTTTCTTCATTTTCAAAGGCAAAAGATACTGAATAAACTCGATATTCAAAGTGGAAGATTTCCTAAAAAAAACATGGAGAAGTTCTGGGAGCCAAAGAAGGGGAAGGAGAACAATAAGAAGAAGAGGAAGGAAGGAGAAGAAGAAGATCAACAGAATAAAGGTGCAACAGGACCCAAAACAGAGAAAATAAAAAGGGCAAGATAATACTACATGTCATAGTAACAAGACTGCAAGAAAATAATAAAGCTGGAAACAGAAACAAAAAAGAGGCTAAAGATGGATAGGAAGAAGATAAAAATAATTTCCATTAATGTTAATGGCCTGAATGCTCCACAAAAAAGGAAATAAATATTCCAACAAATCAAGAAGATGCAAGTAGATCTTGTTTGCTTACAAGAAACTCATATTAAACACTCAGACAAAAAATATTTGGAAGCAAAAAAAATTGGACATTTTTTTGTATCAGCGAATAGACAAAAGACAAAGAGAGGAGTTGTTACTTATGTAAAAGAACATTTACACCCAGAAATGGTGTATGAATCAGCCATTCATACTGCAGGAGGAATCCTCTCCAATCTGCGATCCAGTCCTACTTTTGCTTCCTCTCCTCTCTGTCTCTATCTGGCTATCTCTCTGGCTATCTCTCACTGTTAATGCGTTAGGGCCGGGAATAGATCCCTGCAGTGGACATTTCAAAAAGTATTGGGAAAGATTCAACCCTCCGCAAGGTTTTTTTTAAAAAAAACTTTTTGGATTTCTCTTCGGACTCATGGAGTCCCCTGAGTCTGTAGAAAAACCTGTTGGGGGAGAGTATGCCCCCTATCTGTGGAAATAAGTATCCACACACAGAGGGGACTTGAAGATATATCCAGGTCATCAGCTGTGTTGGTCTGAAGCAGTAGAACAAATTTAGAATTCAGTGGCACATTTAAGACCAACAAAGCTTTATTCAACGTATGAGCTTTTGTGTGTATGCACACTTTTTCAAATACATTAGAATGGAAGGTAAGGTTCAAACTTATAGACAGCAAATTAACATGAACAGCAAATTAACATGTAACAACCATTAACATGTGGAAACCATTATTAAGGAAAGAATTAGTAGGCACATAGATGAACAAAACCTATTGAGGCAGACTCAGCACGGTTTCCGTAAGGGAAGATCTTGTCTCACTAACCTGTTAGTGTTCTTTGAGGGGGTGAACAAACATGTGGACAAGGGGGATCCAATAGATATTATTTACCTTGACTTCCAGAAAGCTTTTGATAAAGTTCCTCATCAAAGGCTCCTAAGTAAGCTCAAAAATCATGGGATAGAAGGACAAGTCCTTTTATGGATCAAAAACTGGCTAGTTCATAGAAAACAGAGAGTGAGTGTAGGTGGGAAATTTTCTCAGTGGAGGGTGGTAAGCAGTGGGGTACCGCAGGGATCAGTACTTGGTCCACTGCTTTTTAACTTGTTCATTAATGATTTGGAGATGGGAGTAAGCAGTGAAGTGGCTAAATTTGCGGATGATACAAAGTTGTTCAGGGTGGTGAAAACCAGTGAGGATTGTGAGGCACTCCAAGGGGATCTGTCAAGGATGGGCGAGTGGGCGTCAACATGGCAAATGGGGTTCAATGTGGCCAAGTGCAAGGTGATGCACATTGGAGCCAAAAATCCTAAATATAAATACACATTGATGGGGTCTGAACTGGCAGAGACTGAGCAAGAGAGAGATCTTGGAGTTGTAGTGGATAACTCACTGAAAATGTCGAGACAGTGTGTGACTGCAATAAAGAAGGCCAATGCTATGCTGGGGATTATTAGGAAGGGTATTGAAAACAGATCAGCCAATATAATAATGCCCCTATATAAATCAATGGTGAGACCTCATTTGGAATACTGTGTGCAGTTCTGGGCACCACACCTTAAAAAGGATATTATAGCTTTGGAAAAAGTGCAGAAAAGGGCAACTCGAATGATAAAAGGGTTGGAACACTTTCCCTATGAGGAAAGGTTAAAGCGCTTAGGGCTCTTTAGCTTGGAGAAAAGACGACTGAGGGGTGACATGATCGAGGTTTATAAGATTATGCATGGGAAAGAGCAGGTAAAGAAAGAGGTACTTTTCTCCCTTTCTCACAATACAAGAACTCGTGGGCACTCCATGAAACTGCAGAGCGGTCGGGTTAGAACGGATAAAAGGAAGTACTTCTTCACCCAAAGAGTGATTAACACATGGAATTCACTGCCACAGGAAGTGGTGGGTGCTACAAGCATGGACGGCTTCAAAAGGGAATTAGATAAGCATATGGAGCAGAGGTCCATCAGTGGCTATTAGCCACAAGGTATAGCTAGGGGCTCTGGGGCAAGTGATGCTCTGTCTTCTTGGTGCTTGGGGGGGTCAACAGTGGGAGGGCTTCTAATGTCCTGGCCCCACTGCTGGACCTCCTGATGGCACTGGTATTTCTGGCCACTGTGTGACACAGAGTGTTGGACTGGATGGGCCTTTGGCCTGATCCAACATTGGCGTCTCTTATGTTCTTATGTTCTTATGTAACATGATGAAAACTTGAAAATTGGATATATAGATGGTTGGCTCTGCCTAAAACCAGGTAAACTAGCCACTTCATAATCCTATCTTATTTTATTAATTGAGCATTTTTTCCTATTCTAGGAAGGGTTATATAATAAAATATAGGCACTCATTTCTGTTTCCCCTCAGTAAACTGTTCATGTATGTTAATGTACTCTTGACTTCAAAAGGAATTTTGTTAAATCAGGCCTCCTCCACGATAGGGCTTATATATTATAAAATTTTGGATATAACACAGAGGCACTGGGATAGAGATGCAAGATCTATAACCTCACATGTCATCAAACACATCTCAATTAGCCAGACTCCCATGGCAAGAATTTAAACAATTTATATAGTACCAAGCCTGTATTATTTCATGGTAATGTTGGCTCTCTATAGCAATATCCCAACTCGAAACAGTAACAGAGAGGAGACAAACCTTTAAGCATTGCTGAATTTATTTTAGTCCATCCACCTTTAGTGATCTGTTTTTACAAATACATGATATGTAAATCTGATGATCCCTGCATTTGCAAAGGTCAGAAAATATAATGCCATGGAGACCTGCTGTCAATCATGTACAGTGAGTATTGTCATTCAAGCTGACTGCAGAGCAGATTTGTTCAGTGTATGGGGCAGAAAAAGCCCTGTTTGTGCTGCACATCTCTATGAAAACAGAAGCTTGATGCTAAGCAAACCTTTGTTACCACAGGAAGGCAGGCACATCTATATATCTAATAGCGAAGTTGCCCCCGGAGTGCGGATCGCTAAATCAGCGCTCTGGGGGCAGCTGGGGGGCCGGGGGAGGTTTGTGCACTCTTGGGGCAGTCCCCAGGGGTGCACAAAAATCTAAAAACTTAAACAAAATATGCGCACGAACGCTCTGTAGCCGACCTTGCAGTCGCCGCTGCCTTGGAGGTGGCGGGGCGGGCAGGCAGGCAGGTGGGCGGGTGGTCTCGCCGCCGCCACCGCCTCGGAGCCGGCCGGGGGGCCGAGGGGAGGTCTGGCTTCGCCGCTGCTGTCGCCTCCGTCACGGACCTGGCTGCCCGGGGGGGGGGGGGGAGGCGACCGGCCTCACTGCTGCCGCCGCCTCCACCTCGGGGAGATCGAGCGGAGGGGGGGATGCAAGCGGCCAGGCGGGCAGGCGACCTCGCCTCTGCTGCCGCCTCGGAGCCAGCCGGGGGGCGGCAGGGAGGTCCAGCTTCGCCACTACCACTGCCTCCGCCACGGAGCCGGACGGCGGGGGGGAAGACCGGCCTCGCCACTGCCCCCAGCGCCTCCGCCTCGGGGAGATCGAGCGGAGGGGGGGATGGAGGAGACGGAGCTCTTCTCTCCCCCCCGCGAATATCGCGGGTCCCCCTCTTGTGTATTCTCTAAACTTATATCCATCTGAATATGGTCTCTCTACTCCTCAAATGGAGCCCTCGTGCACAAATCTGGGCCTCGAAATCCGGTATGAAGGAACTTCCCCTCCAGATTTTAACTAAGGATGTGCATTCAGATATTTCCAGTCCAAATATATATCCGGAAAAAAAACCCCTTATCAGTATTTTACAGGTATATTGGGGTACCTAGGTAATATTTGAGATTCTTGGGAATACCAGATATAGATTCCTGAAAAATTCCTGAAATATCAGGATTTTTCAGGAATCTATTTTACATTTGCACACACAGACACAGAAACACACATATGCACACACTAACATTTTAAGGCTCCCAGGGCTGTTTTCTTTACAGATTTTCCTGACAATGGGAGGCAGAAAATAAATATATACAGTGCCTAAATGTCCTTTCTACTCTCATAATGTGAACCCCCCTAATATCATTGGAAGAAGAGCTGTTAGGAAAACAGTATTTCAGTTTAAAACAAGCACAAGCAGATCCCACAAAAGCATTTTAAATTAAGCTTATGCATGAGGTATTGCTGCTGCATTTCTCATTTACAAATGTCACCCTGAGCCTGCCTCGGCGGGGAGGGCAGGGTATAAATTGAATAAATAAATAAATAAACATAAATGTGGCAGGGAGCAG
>NW_015168068.1:649939-656811 GCF_001447785.1 Gekko japonicus
GGAATGCCAGTGATGAAGGGATGTTGGTAGTGGTGTGCATTCCGGTATGCCCAAGACAAAATTATACCCCAAATTAGCTGTTTCAGGTCAATTTGAGCCCCCTCCCAATGCAAAACTCTCCCAAAATTCTTGGAGAAAAAAATCTCAGAATTTTGGTAGTGTTTCAAGGTTTCAAGGAGGTGCAAGAGTGGGGAAGGAAAGAGAGGAAACCAGCTGACTAACAACTGGTGGTCAGGTAGACCTTGACTCCATTCATGGCCCTTTACATTTTAAAATGGAAAGGATCAAACTGGCCCTGAACTTACCCTGTGGTCATCATCCCCACTAGAGACTCTCCCCCCCCCCCCACTGCCAGCACTTGAGGCAAAAGAGCCTTCCCCCCCAGCAGGAAGCAGGAAAATGGTGGGCAGGCTGGTGGGCTCTTGAATTCTTATGAGGCTTGGCTGTTGCAGCAGCAGTTTCCTTGCCCCCCACCAGGGGGCTTTTAAACATCAGCTGTTGAAACAGTATATATAAAACAGTACAGTTATATGTGTACCAGGTTCTCTGAATTCCCAGCTTTCGTGTTTTTTTTAAGCCCCCGGAGGCTTGATCTTGAATATTACTCCTTCTGGAAACAGCCATTTACGTATATCCAATTGAGTTTGTTTGGAGGAAAAGCATAAGTTCTTTGTATTTCTTTCTGCATTGTCTTACTTCAAATGGAGTATCCTTTAGCGTTCTGACAGCGTTCTCCCCCACCTTCAGGCGTGTTGCAGCAACTGCTTTCAGGATAGCATCCCTGACGTGCCTCTTCGAGAATCTTACTACAATTTCCCCAGGCAGATTATTTTTCTTTATGTATCCTGAATATGACCTGTAGGCCACATCCATGTCGTTGAGTAGCAAGTCCGCCTTTATATCTGCTACTGGGGCAAGTAGCTCACTCATAAGTTCTTTAAGATTCTCTCCTCTTTTCTCTGGCACCCCTTGGAAGCGCAGGACCATATTAGCCTTATCCATTTGCACTTGCAGCATCTGATCTTCCAAAGATACAGTTTTCTTTTCCAATTTTTGCACTTTTTCCCTCACTATCTGTGTTGTCTCAGCCATTTCCTTTACTTTCTCAGCATCCTGCTTCATTACTTGAATCAAATCCGTTATTTGCGTTTGTTGAGCAGTAATGCTTGTTGTCACAACTTGCAGCTGCTTTTGTTGTTCAGTAATATTCACTGTTACCACAGACATCTGTTCTTTAAAGACATTGAGCTGTTCCAGCAGAGGGTGCATGACCTCTGTCATCATCTTCATCGTCTCACTGGTCGTTTCCAGTACCTTCGGGGAGTCTAGTTTCACTTTTAAAAGTTTCTCTTTGTCTCTGTCCCTCTTCCCCGCCATCTTTCTCTCGTTTGTTTGCTTTCGCAATAAATTTTAAAGTCTCTGAATATGCGCTTATCTGTATAGCTCGATGAATGAGTACTTCTGGGCAATTTCTTGTTTATTCTTCCACTCCCGCCCCTTTCGCTCAACGATTTATGGGCATGGGAGGCGTCTCTCCCACCACTCGCTTCTGTCGTTTTGCCGCTTCGGGTAAGGAGTGTCTTTTCGTTTAAAAATCAGTTCTCATTTGACTCACGTTCATAGTTGGTCTTCTGACCCCTCTTCATTCATCATTTCAAATGCCTGATCTGGCTAGCTCCACTTGTACCATCAGGTCTCTCGACTGGACGGACCACTGGAGCAAGTGGGAGCCTCGATTCTCTGGCATTCGGCCAGAGAAGAGGCTACGCCCTCAAAGCTCCTTGGCCAGGTGCCCTTCCCCGGGCTCCTGGGGGGGGTTATGAGCCTGCTCAACCCCTCCATCCGCCAGAGCATGGAGACACCCCCAGGAGGTCCGGGAGGTGAGTCTGTGAGCGTGCCGCCATCAACCGGAAGTCGCCAGCTTTCGTTTTTTTAAAAGTAAGTCTCTAGCGTCTTCCATTGCAGAGATATGCCTTTTCCTTTAGGAACAAGAGACTTACCTTTTCTTTTTAAAAAAATGAAAGCTGGGAATTCAGAGAACCTGGTACACATATAGCTATACTGATATAAAGTTAAAAAAATATTAGACTGCCCATTAAAAAAAAACAATTTTGGGGGAGGAAACAGCCACTGCAACAGCCAAGCCTCAGTGGAGTCCAGCCCACCTTACATTTTCTGGCTGTGAGGTGGGCTCTGATGCCTTTGATGCTGGCTGCATCCGCATATAATGAGGATGGTGTTGGCATGGTAAGTCCAGGGCTGGCTTCCTTCCTTCCTTCCTTCCTTTCCCTCCCTCCCTGCTCCTGCTGTTTGGTGGTGGTGGGGAGAATGTCAAAAACAATGGTCCTGAGTTTTTGGGTTCTGAAAAAAATCCGCAGGAAAGAAAGAGTAACAACACTACTGAAAAATCAGGATAATCAAAACAATACCTGATCCAAAATCAGGACTCCACCATACTGTAAAATTTTTGAAATGCACATCCCTAGCTATTGGTTCTGTTGGTCTTGTCACATTGGCCCTGAGGTCTGCTGGGATTCTCTTTTGGGCTTGTTGATTCTGTTTCCATTTGGAGGCTTTTGGCCAGTGTTTGCTCTTATGTGCTTGGTTAGTGGCTTCTTTAAATATCCCCCTCAAGGAAACAATAAAGATAGGCAGGATGGCTGGGGCACCTTGTCTAATTTGCTTGAAAATGGGGGGGGGGTCTTATTGGACAGGAGGCACTAGGTCTCCCACAGTTTTGGTGTAGTCTGGTAGTAAAAAAGCTGCTTCAGCCCCTGCCCCTGAGAAAAGTCCCTCACTGGGAATAATAGAATCTGAATAATTCTGAAATCCTCCCAAATACCCGAACTGAATCCCAAAACAGTATCAAGGAATCTGGATATCCCCAAATATTTATGTCTTTTCTGAAATCCAACCCCCCTATTTTTTTAAACACCCCTAATTTTGACACTAGCTGTAGCAAAACGTCCCAGGTAACAGTATTTATGCATGCTTCCATTAACCCAATAACCCTCGAAATGTCAATGTGCAGTTATAACAGGCACCTCAGTAATAAGGATCCTTGACTGGTGAGGACTGGAGGAGTAAAAGTCCGTCTAAGCGGTTACCTAATATTTTACTTCAGGAGATAGATCAGATCCCCACAGACAGCAGAGAAGGGCAGTGAGAAACTGGGAGAGTAGATACAATTTCTATTTATTTCTATTTTTTTGTTTTAGATATTTATATCCTGTTTCTCTCCCCAATGGGACCTCAAAAGTCTTACAACATCTTTCTCCCCTCCTTCGTTTTATACTCACAACAGCCCTTTGAGACAGCCTAGCCTGAGAGTGCACCACCCAAGGCCACCCAGCAGAGTAGAGATTCATAGCTGGGTCTCCCAAATCCTAGTCTGAATCTCTAACCACTACCCAATACTGGTTGCTAAATGGAGAGACAGAGAACAGCTCCAAACCCTGAGATCCAGTGAAGAATTCAATATCAATGGGAAGATCAAATCAGCTAAGAAACTGGGCTGGATGTGTGGGTGGGAAGCAGCATCATGTATCGTGCACCAGACATCCTTTAGCAACTCTCAAGACATGGTTTGTTTGTTTTTTGAACATTTTTAATTGCTTTTTATCTCTACACACTACAGGGTATAGGGAAAAGGAATAAACTAAACTAAAATACAGAGTAAGCAGGGATCAAATTCTAAAATTCGGTTATCTAATGTTTCCTCATTATTTTGGTTTTACAGAATTGGAGATTAAAAGTTAGTATTTCTATCTTTAGCAATACAAACAAAGTTAACTGTAGTGTGTGCATCTCAGTAAATAAACAAAAAAGAGAAAAAACAGACTTTCAGGATCGGGTTATTTAGCTGATCTTTTCCTTTCACGTTTGTTCTTATCAAAGGGCAGCTTAACCTTAAATGATTTAGGAACCACAGGTCCTAATTCTGATTTCAGAGTCAAAATCTTCCTCAAAGGAGCTACTTGGAGAGCTATCACTGCTTCTGGAACCATGTTCTTCTGTAATGATATTGTCCTCTACTTTTTCTTTTCCTTTTTCTTTCACTGAGCTTTGATGCTGTTCCAAAAATGCTTTTGCTTTGAGAACAGAGTCAATCTTTTCTTTTTTTCATTTTGAAGTTGAAGATAAATCCTTTTGGGATTATCCATCTGTAGGGAGTGGAATTTTTCTGTAGAAATAAAGTCAAATTTTTGTATTGATTCCTCCACTTTCTCACCTCAAATGGAACATCTTTTAAAACTTTCACTTCTTCTCCTTGGATTTTTAAGGTTATTCCATTAGTCACCTTCAGTATCATTTCTCTCGTTGACCTTTCAGAGAATTTCACAAATACTTCACCAGGCAGTTTATTTTTCTTAATAAATTCTGGATAGGTTCGGTATACCATATCCAAGTTATTTTGTAGACGTTCCGCTTTACAGCCTGCCATGAAAGCTAGAGCTTCGCTTAAAATCTCTTTCAGGTTCTCATCTTTTTGTTCTGGAACACTTTGAAATCTCAGGACATATGCTGACCATTCCATCTGAAATTGTAACAGCTGTTGTTTCTCGGAAGTCCTCTCTTTTTGCACTGCCTCCATTCTCTGGTTCAGTACATTTGTCTTCTCATCAACCTTTTCCAGCTTTTTAGTTGTCTCCTCTGTTCTTACATTAGTTTCCTTCAGTTCTTTTTGTAGAGCTTCAAAGTTATTGTTCAAGTTAGTAATCTGGTCCAGTAGAGGGCGCAATGCTGCAGTAACCATCTTGGAGATATCTGTGGTTACTTCCGGTCTGGAAGCCGGAGACGATGAGCTAGCAGTTCCTGAAGAGGGTTTCACTCTGGGAGCCATTTTTTCACCCTAAGGAGACATTGTTTACATTAAAGGTAAAAGTTTTTACCACTTCTGAAAGTTTTTTAAATTACACGATTTCTACTAGTCTGCATACCAATCAGTTGAGTTAACATTTTCCCACCGTTTTGCCCCTTGCTTTCTTTCTTTTTCGGCTGCTCTTTCCGGGGTAGGGTAGCCTTCCCCCTCTTCGCTGTATTTGGGGCTATGCTGTGGTTTTGTGGGTTGTGTCTAGGTGCTTACGCAAATTGCCAGGTAGTCACTCACACTTTGCTCCTCAGCTTGTGCCCAAAAGCGGAGAAATTTTCTTAATGCCAGATCTTCCACTCGCTTGTTCCGGTATGCTTCTTTAATCCCATGACATGCATCAGTGGGACCTATCGGTGCAATGGAAAGCCTCGATCCCTCAGCCATCACCTCAGGAGAGGCTTCCCTCATGCCCCAGGCTATGAGCCTCCCCGAGGGCTCTGCCCCCCCCTGGAATGGTCTGGGGCCCCTCCTGTCTGGTGTGATTGCAGGCCTTTCTCATTGGAGCTACAATGGAACGCACCCGTCAGCAAGACACCAAAGCCGGAAGTCAACTCTCAAGATATGGTTATATCCAAGAGAGCAGAGACAAGCAAATTTTAAAGAAAGAGTCTTTCTTCAGTTTCAGGACAGGCAGAAGAAGCATAGGAGTAAGAAGTTATTTTCTTTCTGGGGTTGAAAACAAAATAAAGAGTGGGGGAGGGCTTGGAGGCTTGAAGATGAATCTAGACTGTTCCAGGGAGGCTGGGGGGATTCCAGGGCAAAATAAGTCCAAAAAGATGGACAGAAATGGGCTGATTCATATCATAACATTTATTTAGTTGAGCCAAAAACATGTGCAAGTTTTCTGTGTGGTCATGCAGGCTATCTAATAATATAATAATGTACAAAACCAAATTTCTGTGGTTAAAGGCACATTGACAAAATTACTGGAAGTCCTTAATTGTGGTCTAAGCCTCTGATTTGGGGAAGCTTTGTCTTAGGCTCTGTCCAGTGCTTGCCCATTTTTCTCCAGGTAGCAAAATTGAATTAGGTGTGATTCCTCTCCTCCCTTAAATCTCTGCCTTTGTCCTCTGCAGGCCGTCTTTATTCTCTCTATAATGCACATTAGAGATATGCGTATTTCAGCATGGGATGTTCTTGAAGCCTAGCTACACTCTGTGGTCAACAACACATATCTCCTGTGGTTCTACTGATCATAACTTCCTCAATGCCTTGTCAATTGATACCTTCATCCACAAATCTGTGCTTCTTTCAAAGAGTGTCTAGGAACATTACTTCCTGTTTTTCTTATCAGCCATCTTGCTGTTTTCTTATTACTGTTATCAGTTCTGTGGATTTCACCAGTTATACCAAACCTGTGGTGATTTTCAGTTGTGATTGAGTTTCTACCACAAACTGGTTCTTTCTTTCTTTTTCTTTTTTTGCTCCCCAATGGGGAATTTTTATTGCATTTTTATTAAAACTACAAACTATAACAGAAATAAGGGAGGGGACTACATTTAGGGGATAAAGAAAAGATACCCACTACTGACTAAAAACCCAAGAAAGGAGATCTTCTAATCATCTTGAATACACATCTAGTCTAAATCATATTAATCTCATTACAAACTGATTCACATATTCTGTTAACTTTTCCCACATCTTAAATTTAGCTGACATAAGGAAATACCCCAAAGCGTCTCAATTCAAAATTTTTCAAAGGCACAATTCAGAGTCCTTCAGCCTTCACTTCTTCTTTCCAGTCTCTTCCGCAACTTATAAGGACTTTTAGGAGCTGCTGCCTCTCCGGAAGAACCCGAGTCCAGCTCGCCACTGGACTTGCTGCCCTTTTCTTTTTCTTCCTCCTCTGGCCCTCCCAGCTGGACTCTTAGAAGAGGCATGTAAGGGATGCAATCCTGAAAGCAGTATCTGGAGCACCCCTGAGAGCTGGGGAGAGTGTTATCAGAGTACTGAAGGATATTCCATTTGAAATAAGACAGCGGAGAAAGAAATATAAAGA
>NW_015168068.1:656906-694291 GCF_001447785.1 Gekko japonicus
CATGTCCTGAAAGCGAAGGATCATATTAGCCTTTTCCATTTGTAATTGTAGCAACTGCTCTTCTGTAGAAACTTGCTTCTTTTCTAATTTTTGTACTTTCTTCTTCACCTTTTGGGTAGTGGCGTCCACTTCTTTCACCTTCTCATTTGTTTGATTCATCATTTTCAGAGTCTCACTTGTCTGATTTTGTTGAATGGTGATACACTGGGTCATTGATGTCATCTGCTCTTTGAGATTATTCATTTGGTCCAACAGGTGGCACATGGAGTCTGCCAAAGTCTTTGCCAGCTCATTGGCTCCTTCCAGTTTTGGGGTCTCAGTTACTTTTGATTTCAGATGTTTCTCTTTCTCCGTCCTCTTCCCCGCCATCTTTTTCAATTTGTTTACTTTCGCAAACTTTTTGAAAGTCTCTGAATATGCACTTAAATGCTCGCACTCGCCTTGGTAAGTACTCCTTAGCAGTTTTAACTGTTTATACTTCTGCTCCCCCCTCAATCGCTCTAAAGTCTATGAGCTTGGGAGGCATCCCTCCCACGCTCGTCTTGTCTTCTGTTCCGTGGGGTGGGGGTGGGGAGCTTCTTTTCTTTTTAATCAATGCTTAAACAACTCACATTCATAATCGGTCCACGGACCTCGTTTACACTCCATTTCTAATGCTCGATCTCCTGCACTTGCCCCAGTCAGCGTCACTTAGTCCATTCAGTCTCTCAGCACGAAGAACCGTCAGAGTGGAGAGGTGCCTCAATTCTCCGGCTTTATGCCATCGAAGAGGCAACCTCTCAAAAGCTCCATGGCCAGGGTCCCTTCAGCCGGGTCCCTGGGGGAGTAGTGAGCCTGCACACCCCCTCCTTTGGCTGGACCGCAGCTTCATCCCCGGGAGGTCCGGGAAGTGAGTCTGCTAGCGTGCCGCCATCAGCCGGAAGTCCCACAAACTGGTTCTTTCAAACCAGAACATGACTATAGTCAGGAGGACTGGTGCATTAAATATCATATCAATCCACCTGCCAGTTTGAACTGTTTAGAGGCAATCCTGTAGACATCCAATAAACCCTTCATTTTTCCATCAGCAGAGCTTCTAAAATAACCCGTTTTGGAGACATGCTCTTAAGACCATCAATTTTCTTATACACATCACTGAACTACATTTACTCGTCTTCTAGTGGGTAACTGCACATTTGGATTATTGTGATAATTTTCAAGGCATGTAACACATGGTGAAGGATAATAAATATATGAATCTTCTCTCTGTCAGTTCACAAAGTGCTGCCCATGTAAAAGATACATTTCCCTCTGTTTCTTCAGAGTGTCCCATTTTTCACATTGTAATGATACAATGATCAGTGGCTAAGAGAAGAACAGGGTAGATGTCATAAAACATGAGACTACTTCAGTGAGAGTTGGCCATTTGTTGATGTTGTTTAGTCGCACAGTCCAGTCTGACTCTTCGCGACCCCATGGACCAGCTCCCGAGCGAGAGGAGGCTGGGCCGACAGACACAGAGGCGGGGCGATGCAACAGGCTGGAGCCTGATGGACAGAGGCCGACAGCGAGCATGCGCGGATGTGCGCTCGGACAACAGAAAAACAACTCGCTACAAAGGGTGCTTGGTAGGTTAGTCACCCCCCGGTATGTGGCCCTAGGTCAGGATTTGTAATGATTAATATGTGAACTGCTCAGAGCCCTCAGGGGGTCAGCGGTATACAAATGGAAGGATAAATAAAAAATAAAAATAAAAATGGGTGAATATTTGACTTGATTCCACAGAAATCTTGCCCTATCACTGTATCTAAAAACAAACTGGCTGATTCTGCACCAATCTGTTTCCTCCCAGTTTTTCCACAGCCAGGCTGAGAGGTTAATCTCCCTCTACACTGCGTGCTACTTTCACTTCCTTTGAGCGTTGGGTTTCATGGTACCTTCTGCATAGCTTTATGGCCCTGGGTACCCTCTTCACCCCTTTGGGCCAGATGCCCCTCTTGAGTTAAAGGTTTAGATTTCACATTGCCCCCTCCGCGTAGGTAGGCACGTCATTATTAAATAACCAATAGTGTAGAGTTCTGGGACGGACCACAGGTGGGAAGGGCAAGGAGGATGGCATCCATGCCAGCCCACAAGAGCCCCCCCTATATAAGGTGAGGTTCAACTGTTTGAACCCAGCTAGCCATCTTCTTCACTACACTAAGTAACTTAGAGTCTTGCTGCTATTGTAATCCTTTGTTTCATCTCTGACCTCGTGGACTGCAGCCTAGAGGTCCGCATGTGTTTGGCTGGTTCCAAACCGTGTGCAGTAGAGTACTTATAGTTAGTCTGTTTATTTCACCTATTCTTCGTTGGGAAGATTAAGCCTCTGATCAGATAAGTATATGCTATTCCTTTCCCCATACCTTTAGCTTAAATATAACTATTTGCTATTTCTGTAACAACTGAGGAACTTGCTTGCGTGTGTGTGTGTTATCTGTTTTTACGTATGTATGTGAACTAGAGTTAGGAAATAAAAGGAACCAATTGCTTTCATCAGAATATTAGCCTCGTCTCCGTTTGTAAACTTGATTTCCTCCAAGGAGGCGCATCCTGTATACATTGGGAATTACCACCGAACATTAATATTTCATAATGCCGCTGTCGTAGATAAGGCAGTTCGGCTATCAGATTGGAAGGATAAATAAATAAATAAATAAATTTTGAGCAAATGAAATGTTCAGTTTTTGTTGCCCTTCAGGATGGACAAGAGTGGAAAGTGAGAAGTCCATGGGGGATAAATGGTAAGATATAAAGAAAAGAAAAAAGAAAACAAGAACCACTAATGAGTTATGAGTCCAACCAAAACTGATGGCTCTCTCAACTTTCTCATATTGACTTTACTGTCTGTATATAAACACAAAATGTAACTCAGTCTTGCTCTACAGAAACTGTTAGGTCCTATTCTTGCATTGTGGTAGTTGCTGCCAGGAACACAAGTTTGTCTGGGTTGACAACTGTGTGGGAAATTTGTAAGAAGCAGCTTTCTATGGGGTTCAGTCAATCTTAAATATATGCTACTTCTCCCCAAGATGGTTTTGATAGTGTGACTGCTTAAACTATCTGGAAAGCTCTTTATAAGAAGGAGGCACAACACTGTGTGTGATTTGGCTACTAAACACCATGCCACTACAATGCCCTACAATGTAGGATGACCCTTGAGGAATACAGGGCCATGAAATTAGCTCCCTGTGGTCACTCAGCTTTGATTTTATTAAAGTACATCCCTTCTGTCCTGATGCTACAGGGCACACTGCTTGTGAAATTGAGGGGAATTGCAAAAAGCAAACAAAAAAAGTGGCATTTCTTGCATCTTTCCCAATTCTGTTAAGTAGTAGTGAGAAGCAGCTACCTGCTTCCAGTCTTCATCACACCGTGAGATGTTGGTGAATGGTGGCAGAGAGGAGCTAGAGGACGTGGTGTTCTGGGCTGGATCAGCCCAACTGTCAAGTGGTTCAGTTTAGCATCAACAGCAGAAGGGCTCAGTTGGTTGCAATTCCATGTTAGGCCAGCAGCAGCTGACAGGGCTAAGGCGTGTCACTTTCAGTTATCTATCCCTTCCACTTTGATCTTCCCCACCTGATCAGTCAGAATGGCAGTGGTTCAGTGGGATGTATAGAGCTGATGAGAAAGGACTGTGATACAGTTGAGATCAGCTGCAGAGCTTGGCAGTTCTTTGAAAATTCTGGGGCCTGACTTTGAGTTCGTACATGTATGAGAGTCAGGGAGGGAGGGAGGGAGAGGGAGGGAGAGCAGAAACAGAGAGTAAGAGGGTGGGAATCCATCTTGATTGTGGCCCAGTGTGTGAAACGGCACCTTTATGGCTCCATACCTTTGCTGCCAGAATTTGGCTGCTTTGTGATATGGCACAGTGCCCTCTGGGAACAGGGGTCCATGAGGTCTGGAAAGCAAAAGCCCAGTCACTGCTTTCTTGGACAGGTTGTCTTACTGGAAGTTTAGTAATCCAAGCAGTTGAAGTTGTGGCTAGCTTCACCCCCCCACCCCCCAGAGTTACAATGCATTACAAGGGAGAAGAGCCACAACACTGTATTCTGCCTCATTGTCTAGGAACTTCTCTGAGTCAACTCCTTTCCTCCTCTTTGGCTTCTTCTTCGCCTTCTCCTCCTGGCTGGCTTGGTTTTCTCTTTCTCTTTCTGCTCCTGTACCCTTTCCCTCCAGACAGCCTCCTTCCAATTCCCTTCCTCCCTCTTTATAGCTCCACACCTGATCCTTGCACTAAGCTCCACCCTCCTCTTCTTTTAGTATATTTTTTATTTTAGAAAACAAAGTAATAGTATTACAATCACTTGAGGTGAGATTTCAAAGATTGCCTTACTGGATACTGCAGGTCTTGAGGTGCTACAGGTGTCCTGTACCACTCTTCTTCTGAGTGCTCTTGCCAAAAGCAGCCGTTTAAACAGCCATTGGTTTATCAATGGATCAGCCTGAGGCACCTTTGCTTGTTCAGTCTCTTGCCTTGCCATGGAGAATTGTGTGGTTGCAGGGCTCTAGTCTTCTTCAGCCTGAGATGTGTCCACATTCACCCACAGCACCACAGCTGCCTTTGGTAGTTTATTTGTCTGTCAGGGTTGCTAAGATATGCTTTAAAAGGTGGTGTGTACAAACTGACACTGGTTGGAGGAAATCCTGCCTCCTCTCCACCTGCCCCCTACCTCTTGGTCACTGTGCCTAACCATCCATTAATGATGCCTCAGCTGTCCTTTTATAACTTCCATCTGCCTTCTAGTTAGTCAGAAGAGAGAAGCAGGGGTAAGAAGCTGTACCCAAGCTGGTGGGTGGGTCGGTGGGGGAAAGCACTTAGAAGCCAGAGAGAACAGTTTTAAAGGACAGTGGAGCCCACAGCGACAGAGATTGCGGTAAGAACAATCCTTCTCTCCCACTTGCAAGGCTTTGCAGTTGCAGGCTCAGATGTCCTTTTAAAACTCTCCCCTGCATTTTTTCACTTCTGTTTCTAACTGAAGCAATAACTTATATATCCATAGTAGCAAATGGTCTTTTTGTTTTATAATCAGCTGTTTGAACTCAGTCATCTCTCTTAGAGCTCCATCTTCCATGATGATAATCTTCTTTAGTCTTGAAGCTGATTGATAAAATAGCAATTGTATGTTCATTCCTTCATCCCTAATATCTTGCCAGGACTTGATTTTCTATTGAGCATTTACCATATTGCTGTATGTTAAATTTCTTGTGTTATATATTTCTTGTGTTCTTATTACAATAAGCTTCTATTGGGAACATGAGCGGATAATTTGGAGGGCTCAATAAATTCCAATAGTCTCAAAAATCCATTTGCCACTATATGACTACTTTCTTGTGTTATGATTGTTTTAATTGATTTCTTAATCCCAAATAATCGTGTAAGCTTTCTTCTAGGTCTGCTGATTAAATTTTTACTATTATTTGTCTTGGGTTTTCAATCCAATCCACCATCCAAACCCGGCCTGCTGCTTGGTAATATAATTCTACTAGGAATAAGGTCCGTTGTAGAAATAAATACAATGAGCTCTAAAAAGAGGCTCTGGGATAGTGCCAAGACCTTGGGCACTCAGCTTCAATGTGCTGTGGCAACCGCAGCAGGGTATAATGACATAGAGTACACCATTTTCTCCAGAGGAACTGATCTCTGCTACCTGAAGAGCAGTTGTAATTTTCAGTGATCTCCAGCCCTCACCTGGAGATTGGCAACAATTGTTACCAAGGAAGAAATGGCTGGTTTGGTGGGTGGAGTCTGTGGCATTGTACCTGTCTGAGGTCCCACCCCTCCTCAAACCTCACTCTCTCTAGGTTCCATCTCTAGGAATTTCCCACCTTCTATTCATGCTGTTCGTAAATAATGATTATTCTAAGTAAGTGTTATAAACATATGTCACCAATAGAATTGTTACTTTGTTATCTATTAAGATTTAAAATTAATGAAATGGGGGGAATAATGAGGAAAAGGGAAGGGGGGAGGGGAAAGAGGGGTTAAAAACAGAAACAAAAGAAGATAGAAGAAATAAAGATAACCAGAATAATAAAAAAAAAAAAATCTGTGTGTGTGTGTATTTAAGAAAAGTAGAAGGTTAAAAAAATTATATTAAATAATATTAGAAAAATTTATATTGGAAAAAAGGAAAGGAGAAAAAACATAAGAGAGATAAAGAAAATTTTCTTTGATATATTGGCTCTTATAAATCTATATTAGTCTTATACAATTCACCCAAAGGAAGCAAAAGTTAAAAAAATAAAATAAAAAGAGGGGTATTAGCCTGACATCTTTGTTTTTGTTTCCTGGTACATTGATTTAGGAGCTGCGGTGGCTCAAGTGGTTAAGATGCTGAACTGCAGGCTGTGGAAGGTCAGTAGTTCAGCAGTTCGAGACCCGGGTGCCGCATGATGGAGTGCGCTCCCATCTCTAGTTCCAGCTCCTGCCAACCTAGCAGTTCGAAAGCAAGAAATTGCAAGTAGATAAATAGGTACCACTTCGGTGGGAAGGTAACAGCGTTCTGTGCGCCTTGGTGTTTAGTCATGCCGGCCACATGACCACGGAAACGTATTCGGACAGCGCTGGCTCTTCGGCTTTGAAACGGAGATGAGCACCGCAACCCTAGAGTCGGATTCTACTGGCTTTCGAGCAAGGGAACTTTACCTTTACTTACATTGATTTGTCTGAGGTTTCTAGAAAAAGACGGGGGGGGGGAATCTTGTGGGATTAGTACAGAATCCTCTTGTTGCTTTTTGTTGTAGGGAGTATTGATGAATGTGCTTAGGTAAAAAGTTACTCAGGAGAAGAAAATAAATCTTGTCTTTCCATTGAGCAGACCTTTCCCGAATCAGACAATTTGTGTTGCTTTCGCTTTACTTTCTCTTTACTGCGTCATGCCATAGCTGAGGCACTGAACCTTGTAATTATACATTTTTCATCAAGGGGGGAAAAATAAGAGAGAAGAGAAATAGCCGGTTTTATAGTCCACACAGAGGGGATAATCCACAATTATAAAGTGCATCCAGGAAAGAAAGTGGAAAAGAAAAAAAGGCTTGATATACTTGGGCCCTGTTCATATGAGCCCATTTGGGCCGGGAGCGGGACGGAACTGGGGCGGAGCAAACAGGCGCGATCTCACCTCAACATCTGAGGAGCATGCCGTCTCCGTCCCTGATCCGTCCCAACAGCCCATACTGCGCCGTAAAAAAGAACCACCTCTCTAGGTGGTTGCATCCATTGGTGCGGCTCAGGCCGGGCTGTGGGATCGGCGGCGCGTCCTTGCGCCGCCGCATCCTGGCCCCCGGCCGTACTGCGCATGCCTGAGCATGCGCAGTTCGGCAGCCTCCCCCCTCCCCTCTGACTTTTCCTCCCTGGCATCTGATTGTGCCGGGGAGCGATGCGCCGCGGCTAGGGGATCCGTGGGATCCCGCCGCGGCGTCTCAAGTTTGGAGCGGCTGAGTAGCCGCGTTTCAGCCGTCCCGTGTGCCAGGGGCCTTGATCTGGTTAAATTAATATTTCCACTCTGCTTTGCAAAGGCAGTTGACATTAGTCTTTACACAGTTCACACATATCTTTTGTTAAATATCTGTAATTTAAAAGCCATAAATAGAGAAATAAATCCCCCCCCCAATGTGTTATGTCCCAAAGCCATAATTTTTCAAGATGTCTCCTCTTACCACTGCAATCAGGCACTGCTAGCAATCTGCTTATCTCTTGTGTTCTAGCTGTAATCTGGTAAAATGTAAAAAAAGAGCCCTCAATGCATTTTTTACAGATTAGTAGAAAAAGAAAAAAGAGAAAATAACAAAAGTCGAGGCTTTGAAGGCAGAAGTCACCTTATCTCCACTGCCCTTGCTGGAATCAGAACTCTGCAGAGCTAGATAAATCAGCCCCCCTGTGGTTCACATATCAGTTGGGTTTCCCCCATGGGGAAGAGGTAAGGATAGAGTAATAAATACTCCCCTTTCCTGATGTGTTACATCCAACAGCAAGATAAGTCTGGAGCCTTTAAAAAGTGCTCCCTTCGTGTTGCCATTTTCCCCAGAAGCATTCCACCCCCTTCTTCTCTGGTCTTTACACCTGGCCATAACCCATCCAGGCTCAGCTGCAACCTCCATTCCTTCTGCGCCTCCCTGTGGCAGACTGCCAAAGCTGCCCAGCTGCTGAGGCTATCCTGGCTGCACCTCTGATCCTACCTTGCTCCACTGGCTATGGTGTTGTGTCCTGCCCTGCGAGGTGGATCATTGCCAGACTGTCTGTCACATATGGCATAATTCAGCATGAGGGGTCAGCCACTGAAAAGGAAGAAAAGTAACAAATTGGGTAAACCTAAACAACAGTTTCAATCTTGGCTATTGAAAATAGAGTTAAATACAAGGTCATTGCATTCTGGTTCTGTCATGGTACCTATTGGTCCTCTTCTGAACTGTTGATTGTTAACAACATTTCTACTTTTTACATATTTTATCCACTTTCATTTTAATGATGACCAAAGGGGAGAAGAATTAAGGGTGAATTAAGGGTGGTAAGTGTAGTTCAGCATTTATAGTGGTGACTGTTAATTTGCGAGGCCTGGGATTAAATTCCTATTCATTCACAGACTCCCTGGATGACCTCATTCTTCATTTTCAAACAGTTCCACACTGTAGAATGGAAATAATGGTTGCCTACTTCACAAAATTGTACAAACTGTATAGAAAAAGCACTTTCCAGATTAAAAAGGAGTTATGCCAATGCCTACCAATAAGGAAAGAGAAGAATTTGGCATGCTAATGTTTGGACCTTAGTATATTTACTTTGTTGAAATTGCGTGTCTTGTTAGCATGATGTTATATTAAATTGTCATTTGTATTTGTGGTAAATAAGATCAAAATGTGACACAGATGATGTGTTTTGGCTTCTTGTTTTGTTTTCTACCATGAAACAAAAGTCTGTTATTCTTTTTCCCATTAATAACAGTTCAGAAAAATATTAAACGTCTATTTATTAGCAAGAGTGGCTACTTGGAAGTAATTTATTTCAGGAGACAACAAACTCCATTAGACTTCTGATGTTGGTTGCTCCAGATGTTGAAGTGCAAGGACTGTCTGACCCAGGTATAAATACTTGTGATCATTTTTCATTATGCTTCTTCACTGGAGCTTGTGGAAGCATTCCAGTAGGTTTTTTTACAAGTTGCTCCTTGTGTCTCTGGCCTACATTACTTGACTTACAAAGCCACAAACTGATTTGGCGGGACCTTTCATGCAATCATCAAAATTGCCTTTGACCTACTTTCCCCTCCTTTCAGTTTCCCTCTGTGAAACTGCCTTACAATTGTACCTCACAAATAAGGCTCTTGAATTTTACCACATGAAAAGCTGTTTAACTTTCTTGCCTTACTTGAATTGTTATTCATTTTTGTTACTGTGTGACACATCGTAGTATTTTATTTTAAATTATTCCAAAACAGAATGTAAAAGAGGAATAACAAACAAAAAAGGGATTTTATTTTAACTGAACTAACCTGGTGTAGGAATAAGAAAATTTCCAGTCGCACCAAACACTTCATCAGTTAGAAAGGAAAGTTAGCTAATTCTTCATGCAGTAGCGATGATGCAAATGCAAATTGTATTTTAGTCAGTCTGGACAGCAACATCATCATACAGCAATCTATATCCATTGGAGGCCTCCTCCAAGGACAGATGATAGGAGAAATAAAGTATTACTACTCTTCTCATTCAGATGTTACAAACTGTAGCCTGGTCTACAAATGTGTAAGAATGATGTAAGATTAAGGTGGTAAAGATCTGAAGTTACAGTTCGGAATGTACCACTTCAAAGTGTGGGGAGTACAATTCTGAATGCTACCCTCTGTAGAAAACTCTCTACAGGTAGAAACTAGTAGAGCAGGAAGTGGCCAGCTCCTTTCATACTGACATTGTGAACTTTTAGTTTCATAGAGATTTTTTAAATGAGAGAGAATTATTAAAAAGGGGTCTCCTTACAGTTTGAAGTGACTCAGGCTATTTCCACAGGGTGACAATGAAAATATCTCAGCGACAGCAGCACCAGTAAATGAGGCAGGAATGAGTAGGAATCGTGTCTACGCACACTTGTCCCTGCTGTGTTTGTTGCTGTTTCCACCTCTCCTTCACATTTCCCTGAAGAGCTGTGCTGTAATGCTACAGCATGGGCAAACTGGGAAAAAATAAAAATCCCTTTAAAGGATTAAAAAGGAGTAGGGGGAGGAAGTGTGGAGCTTAGCTCTGCCGTTTTGTAGGTGACATTTAGCTCTGCCCCCTCCCCATAGTGTTAGAAACAAAGTCTGTCTTCCTCAGCCTCTCCAAGAAATACATCAAAGAAAAAAAAGTCAGTCTGGAGTATCTTTTAGGTATGCTTTATTGGCACAATAAAGGGAGTCAAACAAAATGAGCTCCCAGAGCATCTCAAATTACTGCATTTTAATCCCTACCCCCCCCCCCGCCTCAAGTCCTTCCTTCTTTCCCCATTGGCCAAGGTAATCAAAGTGTACAGGCTACACGACTGCCTTCTTCATATTTCGCTTGTTGTCATGTTCCTCCTCCCAATCATGCATTGCATGTGCATTCTAATTAGCTGTGTAGCTAGGTAAGGTGTGTCAGGTAATATTAATAAGTTCATTAGGCATGCGTGCTTGTTAGTGCCCTAGTTAACCAAGGCCACTCGCCTGGCCACATTTCTCTCTCCCCCTCCTCCATCTTATCTCTGGCTTTTGTAACTTTTAGCTGCTTCAGCTCATTTTTACCATTTCACTTCATTCAATAGTGGTTGTGGATGAAGACAGCAGGTGGTTATTCTACCTTCTGCCACCTTACGGTTTTCCCTTTAAGTTGGATCAAAGGGGGGTTATTTTTATCCTGGTAAAAAGGGAAAAACATGGAAACAAATGAATTGTGTCCATATTGAGCACAATGTCAAGTGAATGCTCCCAAATACTTCAGGGTGTCAAGCTCAGGCCTAACTTTCGTTTCCTTAAGTTCTCTTTTCCCTTTCCTTTGCTTGTCATGTTAAATTTCTGAGGGGTGTGTGTGTTGTGTGAGTGCATGGGGTTAGTAGCCATAACCATTTCTCAAAGTGTGCCCCAAGAGTTGATTCTCATGAGATTGACCTTGGAGAGCCTTTTCACCTGGCTAGGTTAGATAGGGCACCATGTCTCTGTCTGTGTTGCCATAGAAACACCTGGGGGTAGAGGTGACGTATGAATGTTTAGAATCTTATGCTTTT
Source organism: Gekko japonicus (assembly GCF_001447785.1). Lineage (NCBI taxonomy): Eukaryota > Metazoa > Chordata > Lepidosauria > Squamata > Gekkonidae > Gekko > Gekko japonicus. Next base: position 668,155 of record NW_015168068.1, read on the forward strand.
ACCTATAACCCAGGCCTGTAGCCAGGAATTTTTAATTCAGGGGGCCTTTAAATAAGTCAGGGGGGACCCTCACACACCCCAAGCAAGCACCACAAATAAGAGGGAAAAATGAAAGTTGGGGGGCCTGGGCTGCATGGTAAGTCGGGGGCCTTGGTGGTAAGTCAGGGGGCCAGGCCCCGAGAGGCCCCACTGTGGCTACGGGCCTGCTATAACCTTTTATTCCCCACAGTTTTCCTCAGTTCTAACAAAAGCTCGCGTACCTACAGCAAGCATATCTCTCCTTATATATAATTGTGAAGTGGGGTGGCACTTTCTTTCCACACGCTCCTAAATCAGTTGGCTCCATGATGTGTCACTCAGAAGTTGTCCCTATCCACTGGTTGCGTTGCCTGAGTCCCACCTCCAACATTCCAAACAGTTTGTTGTTCCTCTCCCCCCCCATAGCCAGTTGGAACACAGAGGTCGTTTACATATGCGGCCTGATTTGCCTTTTCCTCTAACATTCTAAACAGTTTCCCAGCTATTACAAGTGATCTCCAGATGACCAAGATCAGTTCTTCTGGAGACAATGGCTGCTTTGGGCAGTGGACTTTATGGCATTATACCCTGATGAAGTCACTCCCCACCCCAATCCCTGCACTCCCCAGGCTCTACCCCTCAAATCTACAGGTATTTCCCAACCCACAGTTGGCAACCGTGTAATTGGCTACAGAACCACTTTCCAGACCCTTGGAGCCCAGAAAACATGGCACAGGAGGAGGTGCTTTTCTACCTTAGCTGCCACTGCATAGCCCCAAATTAACATAAGCCAACCTCCAGGTGACATTTGGAGATCCCCAGCTATTACAACTGATGTCCAGATGACCAAGATCAGTTCTCCTGGAGACAATGGCTGCTTTGGCCAGTGGATTCTATGGCGTTATTCCCTGCTAAGGTCCCTCCCCACCCCTCCCTTCCCCAGGCTTTACCCCTCAAATCTACAGGTATTTCCCAACACACAGTTGGCAACCCTGTAACTGGCTGTGGAACTGCTTTCCAGACCCTTGGAACCCAGAAAACATGGCATAGGAGGAGGTGGTTTTCTACTTTAGCTGCCACTGCATAACCCCAAATCAAAATCAGTCAGGGGTGGAGAGAACCATATCTGTTACCGTGAAGCTGTCCTCCCATTCTACCCGCTTGGGGCAGCAAAATGACTTGAGACAGCCCTGCCTTATAGCTAAGCAGAAGGAAAGAAACATGGCTTGCCTCCCTCTATTTTCCCCTTCTCCCTGCCGCCCCACCAGCCACAGCCGGGACACTCACCTGGCTCGTCCTTCTAGAGCTCATTGTATTTCTTCCCACAACGGGTCTTACTCCCAGTTTCTAATAAAGAGTTTCACTGCCAATAGTGTGTTTGGAGAGTGTTTTAGCTGGGGACCTGACAGGGGCACATGTAGGGGAAAATCCCTGTGTGGAAACTAGGGAGGCCAGGCTTTCTGCTAAAGTAGAAAACCTCCCCCGCTCCAGTCTTGGCCTCCTGCTGCTGTCAGATGTGGAATATAGATTCTGTATTTAATGCTGCTTGCTAAGGGATCATGCTCTATGAAATACTTTGTTAAATGCTTATATGTCTACTTCTAAGTCTGAAAGATCAAATACTATCATTTACAGCTGTCCATGAAACTGTCAGCAACTTTAGCCTGACACTTCCTGGAGATAAAGAAAGCTTGTAAGTGCATGTGAGAAATGTGTATTTCTGTGTACAACAGAAGTAACATCTAGGCCCAGGATCCAGCCCCCTGCTTCCTGGTTTCTGAAACATACTGTCCTGTGCCATCCTGATACATACAGTTGCCTTCTTCCTCTATCCCTCCATTTTGCATTCTGAAATAACAGAAGGCAGTCAGTAACCCTGACAGTAGAGACAGATGGAGCTGTGGAACCTGGCAAAGGCTGACAAGGATGTCAATAAGGGATAGGTTTGCCAGCTCTGGGTTGGAAAAAATCTGGAGACTTTGGGGGTGGATCCAGGAGAGGGCGGGTAGGACCTGTGATGTCACCAGCCCTGCATAGGAAAGAGCCAACGATGGAACAGGCAGAATTCTACTTTTCATCGTCAGTCTGCTGGAAGGAAAGGTTTTTGTCCTTGTACTCTCCAGGATCCCTGGCCAATTTGGACTGGAGGAAAATTTCTTCCTGCCCCCGAAGTGGTGATCAGCATTACCTTGGGTTTGTAAGAAAGGGCCATGAGAGCCAACCATTGACTCATCCCTTCCTGCTCCGCCTCTCATGATCTGCCTAAATCCACAGAATCAGCTTTGCTGTCAGATGGCCATCTAGCCTCTGCTTAAAAACCTCCAAAGAAGGAGAGCCCACCACCTCCTGAGGAAACCTGTTCCACTGGAAATTGTTCTGTCAGGAAGTTCTTTCTAATGTTTAGCTGAAAACTCATTTGATTTTGTTTCAATCCATTGGTTCTGGTCCGACCTTCCAGAGCAACAGAAAACAGCTCTGCTCCATCCTCTATATGACAGCCCTTCAAATAACCTGAAGATGGCTATCATATCACCTCATCACTGTCTCCTCTCCAGGCTAAATATACCCAGATCCATCAACCTTTCCTGGATGGTCTCCAGACCCCTAACCATCTTAGCTGCCCACCTCTGGACACATTCCAGCTTGTCAACATCCTTCTCAAACTGCGATGCCCAAAACTGAACACAATACTCCAAGTGAGCTCATATGATCTGGCATTATACTTCTGTTGATCCAGCCCAAAGACCAGTGTCTGCCCCTGGAGCAGGTGCTGGCGTTTGCCTGCCCCCCTTCTTGAATGAAGTATGTGGGTGAGGCAAACCAATCCTGGTGCAGCACGGGAGCATGGGCCAATCAAAGGTGAGCTGGCCAGCCAGTTCTGGTGGCAGATGCCCTCTATGCACAGATCCACCCACCATGAGCTCCCCACCCACCCACCCTCCCTCATTTTCAGACCATGTGGAATTAGTTGGTTGCTGTTTTCGGGGCTGAGCAGGAATTTTTTGAGCCTCACTCAGATTGGCCAAGAGGGGGGCCTTTTTTGCCTGCTTCACATGGTTGTGGGTGTGTTGTTAAGTAGGCCTGGTAAAGCTGATTAGGCCCTAACTGGGAAGGTGGGAAAAGCACGGGTTGAGGGGATGTGGAATTGGCAAGCACCCTGAGATATAAGCGATGGGGGGAGTCCTCATACTGGGTGCCTCTGGGCTTGGCAGTCAGGGTGACTCAGTTGGGGGCCTCTTTGGGGTGAGGGGAGCATATAACAAGCCTTAAGGCTTCACAGCCATGGGCTGGAATGTGCCCTTCCTTCCCTTCTATGCACTGGCTGTGACGAGTAAGGTCTGGAAAGATGCCAGACCTGGCTCTCAGCCGGGGTGGATTTGCCCTGTTAGGAGGCTTGCATGGCAAGCCTAATGCAACCCGTGTTTTAATGTGTTGGTGCAGATCAGCTTATGTATAAGTAAAACTCCCAGTTTAACCCATAACTTGTGTTTCATCAAGGGGTGGGCGCCTTTTTAACTACCTGCTGACTCATGTTCAGTATATGGTCTACTAAGACCCCTAGATCCTTTTTGCAAATTCTAATGCCAAGACAAGTCTTCCCCATCCTATAATTATGCCTTTATTTTTTTCCACATAGATGAACTTTACATTTATTCTGAACCTGGGTGGCCACTTAGGCCCATTCTGCATCTAGTATTCACTCCTTTGTTTTACCAAACTCACACAGAAACAAAAAAAGATGTGGCTCAAAACCACATTCAAATATGCTGGGCTAACGCCATGCTGACTGCAGAGTCACCCCTGAATGGCCATAAAACAGCCATAAATCTATGCAGACAGTACTATAAAGCCATGAGATCAAAGGAAGTGAAACCGGCATGCATACCATAAAATCTGACAATAAAAGAAAGTGAAAGTGGCATGCAATGTAGAGGGAAATTTATGTTCCAACATGAGTTTGGTGAAACAGTGGAATGAATGCTAGATGCACAATGGGCCTTAGAGTCTAATGCTTTGGGCCATGTGTTTGAGTTGGTTACCATCTTTTGCAGCAGTGCTTTCTTGATACTACTGGAAAATCCCATTAGAACTTCATAATAAGAGTTCCATATTTGGGGCCAGTTTGGTGTAGTGGTTAAGTGTGCGGACTCTAATCTGGGAGAACCGGGTTTGATTCCCCACTCCTCCACTTGCACCTGCTGATGTGACCTTGGGTCAGTCACAAGCTCTGGCACAGCTGACCATGAAAAAGAGCAGTTTGTGTCAGAGTTCTCTCAGCCCCACCCACCTCACAGGGTGTCTGTTGTGGGGAGGGGAAGGGAAAGGAGTTTGTAAGCCACTCTGAGACTCCAAGTGAAGGGCGGGGTATAAATCCAATCTCTTTTTCTTCTTCTTCATATTATCTTTGGAGGTGCTCCGGTAGTCTGAGCCCTAGATCATTCCCTTTCCATTGCATTTCTTCTGGTTAATATGAGGTATGTCAGAGATTTCCATAAGATTCAGTGCCTTTCCCCTTCATTCAATATATTCTTGTCCCTCATTCTCTATGCTGTTTCCTGCTTTCATTCCTTTCTCAACCTTCAATATAATATTCTACTGCTATGCTGATGGCATTCCTCTCCCTCCCTCTTCCCTGATATTTTAGTTGCAGCTGATTTTTTGTCGCAGTGTCTGGTAGAGATTCAGGATCAAACACCTCAGTTTTTAAATGAATTTGAACAAGACTGAGGTCAAGCTCATGATCTTGCCCAACATTTCACAAGCACATTCTGTAATTTAGCAGCCTTTTATCTTTCCCTTTCTTCTCTTAAACTTCTGGACTTCATTTTGGACCAATATTTTGAATTCTTCTTCTTTTTTTAAAACACACCCAACCACAAACTAAATAACATGGGTCCATGGTAGACAGAAACATTTCTTTGCAAAGCTCAAAATAATATTGATTAAATGACAATGCTTATCAGCCAGTGTGGTATAGTGGACAGAGTATCAGATTAGGACAAAACTTGCTTGCCAGTCCCTAGTGCCCTGGGTGACCTTGAGATGGTGACAATTCTCAGCTTCAAGTACTAGACAGTGTTGATAGAAAGATAAAGGAGGCAGAAACAAATTAGCCTGAGTGGCTTGGAGGAATGGGAGAGGTTTTAAAAACTGCAGATTTTAGGTAATATGGTAATAGTTACATTTCCCCCTCCCTTATTATTACTGCAAGATCTGTGTATGTATTCTGAATTATTCATAACTAGAAATTAAGCCCGTTGTGGAAATAAATACAATGGGGTCTAGAAAGAGGCTCTGGGTGGGTGCCCCACCCTTGGGCACTCAATGTCCATTTGTTGTGGTGACCTCAGCAGGGTATAAGGACATTTCTCCAAGGGAACTCATCTCTGCCATCTGAAGAGCACTTGTAATTCACTTGGAGATTGGCAACAATGGTTACCCAGGATGAAAAATACAATCTGGAGCATGGTTTTATCCAGCTGGCCACCTCCCCTTTTGTGGCTCCAGTGCTGTTCCGGAAAAAGAAAGACGGGGGGCTGAAGTTGTGCACCGACTACTGGGGTCTGAACGCAGTTTCCATGTCCAATGCCTACCCCTTGCCCCTGATTAAAGACTTATTAGCTGAGGCGGCCAAAGGAAAAATATTTACCAAGCTGGATTTGCTTATTTTTGAGTGCAAATATGGGAGGGGGATGAACATAAGACTGCATTTAGTACCCCTCTGGGACAGTTTGAGTATCTGGTTATGCCCTTTGGATTGGCCGGAGCCTCGGGAGTGTTCATGAACCTAATCAATGAAGTGTTGCACAAATACCTGTTCAAAGGGGTGGTGGTGTATCTTGATGACATGTTAGTGTACATGCAAGACATGGATTCACACATGAAACTAGTGCTGGAGGTGCTAACCGCCCTCTATGACAACCACCTTTACACAAAACGTTCCAAATGCAAGTTTCACAAAACTGAGATGGATTTCTTAGGCTACTGCATTACGCAACAGGGTTTGGGAATGGATCCCAAGAAAGTGTAAGACTTGGTGGGGTGGGAGGCCCCACGCATGAGGAGGCAATTACAATCCTTCCCCGGGTTCGCTAACCTTTATCGTGAATTCATCCCCTTGACGAATTTACTAAAGACTAAAGGGAGGGGTCCCAAGGCAAAGAAGGGGGGGAGTAAGTTGCAATGGACTCCTGAGTGCCAACAGGCATTTGAGAATTTAAAGGCGCTGTTTACCTCAGAGCCCATCCTCCATCATCCAAACAAAAATAAAGGTTTCATTGTCCAAGTGGATGCATCAGATGTGGTGATGGGAGGGGTGATTTTACAGAGGGGGCCAGATGGCAAACTTGCTTATGTATCCAAGAAATTCTCGGGGGCAGAGCAAAATTGGGCAGTATGAGATAAGGAAGCCAGGGCTGTAAAGCCAGTGCTAACTATGTGGTGGCGTTGGCTGGAGGGGGTAAGGGTACCGTTTGAAGTATGGACAGACCATAAAAACCGAGAAGTTCTGAAGACACCCCACCACCTGAATGCCAAGTAACTCCGATGGGCAGAATTCTTTTCTAAGTTTCGGTTTGCCATAAAGCACCTCCCTGGAAAGGCTAACTTTCTAGCTGACACCAGCGTGCCAGCCAGCGGGATGAAGTCATGGACACTATGTTTTCTCCTACCCAGTTGAAAGGAGCAGTACTGATGTGTAGCGAGGTGAAGACGGGGAGGGAGGTGGCGCAAAGTGACTGGCTGGAAAAGCTGGTCAGCGCCTACCCCTCACAAAATAGAAGCAGTGGAAAAGGAGGGGCTCTGTCAGCGGGAAAACAGGAGTTGGTGCAAAGGTGACAAAATATACGTGCCCAAAGCACTGAGGGGGGAGATTTTATCTCAAAACCATGATAATAAAATGATGGGATATTTTGGCTATTTGAAGACTTTGCACCTAATACAAAGATAGTTCTGGGGGCCTGGCATGAGGAAAGACATTTCTAAATATGTAGCTACATGCCAAACCTGTTTGATGAGCAAATGGAGGGGGGGGGGAAGGTGCCTGGTCAGCTGCAGCCATTGGAAACCCTTGAAAGACCTTGGGCTGTGATATCTATGGACTTTATAACTGATTTGCCTCTGAGCCAGGGAAAAACTGTTATATGGGTGGTGGTTGATCTGTTTTCAAAGCAAGCCCACTTTATTCCGTGTAATAAATACCTCATCACCAAGCAACTCACTGCCATGTTTTTGCAACATGTGATACGGTTACATACTTTACCAAGGAAGGTCATGTCTGATCGCGGGGCTCAGTTCATTGCCAAATTCTGGAAGGAGTTGATGGTGCTACTGGGGGTGGAGTGTAGACTTAGTAGCAGTCACCACCCCAAGACAGATGGCCAAACCGAACGCTCTAACCAGATTCTAGAACAAGATGTTATGTAAATCACCAGCAAGATAACTGGGTGCAATTGTTACCCTTCGTGGAGTATAGCTACAATAACTCCCTCCATAGCTCCATTGGAATGACCCCCTTCATGGTGGTACATGGTCACGAGGGAGCCCCCCTCCCCATGGTAAATCTGAATGAGCCAGTGAAAGGGGATGCCCAGATATGGTGGTCTACATTGACCAGGAATTGGGATGTGTTAGTGCCAAGAAGGACTATAAATGGTATGCAGATGGCAAAAGAAGTCCTGAGTGGGACTTGGCTCCAGGAGACTCTGTATATATCTCCACCAAGCACATTAAGGGATTGCAACCAAGGCAGAAGCTGGGGTGGAAATACATAGGACTTTTTAAGGTTATACGGGTCATAAATAAAGTAGCTGTTGAAGTTGAACTGTCTAAATCACTTCATTCTCTGCACCCTGTGTTTCATTTCAGCCTCCTGAAAAGGGACCCTGCACCCTCGCCCTGGACTCCTTGTTCACCAGCTCCACCACCTCTTCTGATCGATGGGCAACTCCACCAAGTGGTGGAGACCATCCTTGATTCCAGGCTTAAAAGAGGCCAGCTTTATTACCTTGTGAAGTGGAAGGACTTTGGGCCGGAACAGAATGAGTGGGTCCATTCCAAGCATATTAGAGCAGCCTGCCTGATTAAAGAGTTCCATCGATGCCATCCTCACAAGCCAGGGGGGTGGGGGCTTGGGGGGGCAGTATGTCAGACTTAGGCATCTGGCTAGCTGAAACCTGATGTATTGTAGCCTAACCTGATTTATTCTGCTTACTCTCTCTGTACCCTCTGTATTCCTTATCATTGCCCTTGCCTGCCATTGCATTCCAAGGGGGGGGGTGAGTGTCTGTAGTGAATTGGTAACTTTCCTAAGAGGCCTCAAGACATCTTTCACACAAGAAATGTCCTTGAAGTAAGTCTGTGCCTAGCTAGATAATGGCTGTATATCTTTCAAAGTCATTGTAGTAATGCTGGCATGGATATGAATGGAATTTTGGGGTTGTACCTATATCCTGCTTTCCCACCTTTGCAATTCAGTCCTTACAAAGAGTTTGAACCCATAGCATCTCATATCTCTAAATAAAACATTCACTGCTAAAGTTTGTGTGGAGAGTGATTTGACAGGGGCACTGCTCACCAAGCTCTAGTGCCACGCACATCACATCGCTCCCAGGATCATGGCTGCTACTCCAGGACACTTCGACACATTCGATGCCACCACGAGAGTCTTACATCTCCTGGTTCGAGTTTTTCCTTGAGTCCTCCGGGATCAAGGAGGCAGAAAAGAAGTGCACCACCTTCTTCCAAGTCTGCGGACTCTCGACCTTTGAGATTGCTCGCTTGCTGATTGCCCTCATGGAACTCAAGAACACTGAATATAAGATGATTTTGAACCAGATGAAGGAACACTTCTCACCGAAGCCATCCATCATCACTGCCCACCATGCATTCCACACCAGGAAACAGGCCATGAATGTATCGATCATGGCCTATGTTACAGTGCTCCGATGGATCGCAAGACCAGCTGTTATGTGGTCTGCAGGATGAGTGGCTCAAAAGAAAGCTCCTCGCTAAGGGAGACCCTAAATCCAAAGAGGCCATTTCGCAGATAAAGTCTTGTCACTCTGCCATGACCTTCCCGCTACAGTTGAAACAGTAAAGGAACTCAAGGCTCCATGCACATCTTCTTGTCAGGTTTTGGATTATTTCAATACACTCAGTCAAGAGGAGGTCAACAAAGTACTCCTAACTGTCTGCCCAACCACTTGCTGCCTTGACCCGTGTCTGGCATGGTTAATTAAAGCTGGCTGTGATGGGTTACGAGGTTCCCTGAGGGAAATTATCAACAAGTCCCTCTTGGAGGGGCTTTTCCCTGGGACACTCAAGGAGGCAGTGGTCCACCCTCTCCTAAAAAAACCAACTCTGGATCCAGCCGAATTGGCTAACTATCAGCTGGTTTTCAATTTGGATGCTTTGTAAGCAGGGCTCAAGCCCTGCTGTATGTTCTTGTTGTGTTCCTGAAATTACTAAATAAACTAGAGCTGATCACTGCAATGCATCCAGAATCCAGTATTTAACACCTAGGCTGCGATCAAATGCTCCTTTAGATACGACATAGGTGTGAATGCCTCATGGATGTAAAGGGAGCGATCAGACAGCAACAGCTGGGAAGTGTCTTGCAGTTGTCAGCAACCCATGCTGCTCCACCATGGAAGCGGAGTTAAAAGACACCAAGGAAAGTCTGGTGTTATCTGGATAAGGCAGGCCACGGGTGGACTTTTCCTTGTCTGATTGCTCAGGCACACTCTCATGCTGTCGGGGTGGTCTGATCAGGCCATCCCAACTCCGTGTCGTGTTCCCCACCCCTTCCAGTATGCACATCATCGCATACTCCATAGGGAGCCCTCAGTGCGGAGGTACGATTCCTCAATTGCTTGTTTATGTTCAAGGGAAACAAACAGCAACCCCCCCCAAACATGACTCACCCACAGTTGTGTCTGATCACACAGTGATGTGCTGTGCCCGCAGCTTCAAAGGGCTGTGGGATCTCACAACTGTGTGTCAAATTCCTCCAGGGAAATAGCCTCTCTTCCCCTGTGCTTCAACTGGTGTGTGTGACCACAGCCCTAATCATGAAAAGACTTGGGATCCATCATACAGTTGTTGTTGTTGTTGTTGTTATTCTTCTTCTTCTTATCGAAATGAAATGTCTTGCCTGTCAGCACCATGGACCAGCACTGATTTCCAGCAATGGAAATCTCCGGCAACATTTCCATCACCAGAGTGGGATTGCTATGCCTCTCCTACCCACTGAAGCCCTGAACACCCTCTGAAATGCTATTGGGGAACAGCTGACCTCCAGGAACAGCATGAAGGATGATCTGGAAGCCTGCAGTGGGAGGGAGGAATCAGATGTTTCATTCTTGGTAAAGTAAGAGAAGTTTTTACAATAAGTAATCAATAAACATCACCTATGTATATGCAAGCTTTACCATTTCTATTTCACTGCCAAAGCTTCTCTTAGTTTTCATTCTGACTAGTGCTTCCTCTCCTATGTTGTATAGATTGTGTCAAAATTTGTGCTGCAAACAGTTTTACTCCTGTTCCTTGGTACATTTGCAAAGTTGGTATGCGATATCCACCCCAAAACTGTATAAGATATTTGCAGCACTGCTTACTAGGAGGCTCAACTTTATTATTCCCCAATATATCCATACGGATCAAATGGGGTTTATTCCTAACCGCGTATAACGGATAACATCTATAAAACCTTGGACCTGATACATTTTTGTAAATCACGAAATGTTGGCCCGTCGTTGTTGCTATCATTAGACGTCGAGAAGGCATTCGACCAGATCGAGACGAAATACCTTTTCACTCTACTGGACCATCTGGGAGTTGGTCCCAACTTTCGGAGGGCTACCCAGTCGATCTACGACCCTCCTACGGCGACAGTCCACCTGAATGGTATGTCTTCTTCTGGGTTTCTTATATTGCGAGGGATGAGGCAAGGGTGCCCGCTTTCCCCCTTGCTGTTTGCACTGGCGCTAGAGCCTTTGGTTGAGGCTTTACGGGCAGACTGGGATTTTCAAGGCATACAAATACAGGATAACCACTATAAGCTTAGCTTATTTGCTGACTATATGGTGCTGTATATGGTGAATCCTGGTACCTCACTTCCTGCTGTAGAAAGGATCCTTGATTTTTTCCATCAAGTTTCAGGCCTTAAGACGAATAAAGACAAGTTGTTGATCTTCCGGCTTTATATCTCCAGTGCAGAAGAAGCAAGGTTAAAAGAGTCTTATCCATATTTTTGGGTAAAGGACACATGGACGTATCTGGGAGTGAAAATCCCTTTACACCTTACAAACTTGGAGGACCTTAATGTTTCGGTCCAACGTACTCTTAAGTCCTGGAATGACACTACCCTTAGCTGGTTTGAGTGGATCCAAGTCATTAAAATGATGATTTCCCCCAAATTTCTTTTTCTGTTTCGAGTTCTCTCTTTAGTCCTCCCTAGTAAAATGATACAACAGTGGCAGAAGTCGCTGATGAATTTTGTCTGGCAGTTTAAACGTCATAGAATTTCCCGTGCAACCCTAACCAAACCCAAGTCACTTGGTGGCCTGGCTTTTCCTGACCTTTCTCGCTATCGTGATGCCACACTTCTATCAAAACTTCTAAAGCACTACTCACCTAATTACCTGGCTGACTGGAAAACCATTGAGAATATAGGGTTGCACCCTAAATCGCTGGAGGAAGTGCTATGGATGCCGCTGTCATCCTGCCCTAGAAAACCAGGATATAGTGAGCTTTTACAGGCATCTCTCGGGGCTTGGGATTGACTTAAAATTTACCTGGCATCTCCACATTCACCATTGCAGACGTTTTTGGGCCAGAGTTGGTTTTGTCCAGGGGAAGATCCTTCGGCTTATCACTGCTGGAGAAAGCAAAGCCTTACCAGATTTTGTGACATCATGACCGGGGGCTGCCTACATACTCAACAAGAAATAGAACACAAGCTACAGGGACGGGTATCCTGGTTTGAATACGAACAAGTTAAACACTTAATATGTCATGACTCACATACCCATCCGCCGGACACAATTTTACGCCCATTTGAGGACCTCAGTCCTTACCTAACAGGGGACTGGTATCGAAAGTTTACTATCTTCTCAATTTTCAACTTAAAGAAGATCAGGCCGGATATCAAATAAAATGGCATAGAGATATTGGTCAGGTGCTTACCTCCGAACAGTGGACTGCGATCTGGTCCTCTCCTCTTTGCCGCTCCCGGTCCACCAATATTCAAATGTCAACCTATAAACTTCTATTTCGATGGTACCTGACCCCGCATCAGCTGCATGGCATCAACCCCGCGATTCCTGACAGATGTTGGAAAAATTGTGGTGGCCGGGGCACCTATATTCATTGTTGGTGGGAGTGTCCCAAGGTCCAGGCCTTCTGGAGAGAAGTTAACGCCCAAATATTTTAAATTACAAATTGCGCCCTCCAACTGCAACCCTCCTTGTTTCTCCTGAATTATTGGAGCCATCCCGCCCCCAATGGACTTATGAAAGAGCTAATAGAATTATGTCTTGTGGCTGCTAGGAATGTTATAGCATTTCATTGGAAATCTAAGAAGACACTGCTATTGAGCGATTGGTATCTGAAATTGTGGGACTTTTTCTACTGGATAAAGTTTCCACTAGTATCCTTCGATCTGAAAATCAACCTGTCCCTGACAATCTCCAAGAAAAACTGATGCCCCTCTTAGAAGCGTCAGCAGCACATAAAATCGACACTTCCGTGTTTGCTCTGCATAAACATCAAGATTTGCTTTCCTATTTTTAACTGCTCTTTTATTAAAAATTTCAAAAAAAAAAGAGGGTATACTGGCCCCGGCCACGTGTGCTGGAAAATGTGTGTGTGAGGGGAGGAGTGGCTATTTGCGCCGTCGCATTCTGATCCACCATTATGCGATCAGATGCAATGGCAGTGCACTGGGGTTTCATTCTTCAGGGCACACTACAAAGAGGACGGCCAGAGGGAATAGGTGTGCACCAGCGTGATCACACCAAACGAGTCCATCTGCAGCTTGTGGCAAACCATTTGCTAGTAGATCTTTGCAGGTACTTTTTAACTGCGCATCTTCGGCGGCACGCCACGAGTTGGCCATGCATGCACTATGCTTGCCAGATGTTGCAGTGTGATTGTGCCCCGAAAATCCGCCCAGCATTTGTGCCTTTCGTGTGGCAAATTCTCTGTGTGACCGGGGCCACAGTTGAGCTGTTGTAGTACAGATTGTTTTCCCCAAACACACAAATGCCAGAGGTGTTTATGATTGCATTTTCAAGCACTACATATTTCACTATGATGCACTGAGGCATTGTTGTTTAGATTAAGCATGAGGCATGTCTGTTTCTTTTGACAACAACAGTTAAGCAAGCAGTATTTGTACTGTAACAACCTGAAGCTATTTTTTTCGCAGTTTTCTATTTACCAGCATTGTACCTCAAGGTACCTTGAATCTCTGCTCGTGTTGCTGTAATGTTGTCTGTTTAGTCCTCTATAGCAGTGACATAGATAAACAGACCATTGAAATATCCCTGAATGCTCCATGCTATCATATGTTGTCCTTTATTTTTCTTTTATAGATGCTGAAGCCCTAGACTTTCAGGCTTTGCTTGATCATGCCAGTAGGTAGGCAGAACTATAAAAACAGGGAGGGATAGACTAGAGGCAGAGACCCAGACATTGCCCCAGTAATTGGTAACCATCTGCCCTGCACACTAAAGTGGAAAAGATGCAGAGGCTGAAGATTATTCCTGCCATAAAGAGAAAACCTTCCCTCTCTATCTATACATATCTTTCTTACATCCACCCACCCATCCAAACTTAGAAGACATGAGAGTGATTTGCTAATGAAGAATCAGACCCTTTCTATATGAGAGAAAACCAATGATTCCAGATCTAAGTTCTCATAGAATCCTTATTACATTTAAAAGCAGCTGAGGAGACCTTACATGTACATTCACATTAAACAATAGAATGTTTATTAGAATGTTATTTTGTTTCTAAAAATAGAAATGAAACTTGAATGCTTGAGCAAGAGAGCCCCATGTCTCCTTCACACAGTGTACTCTGCTATTTTTTGAAGCACATTTTCTCTGACCAGCCTCCAGTGCTTTTTCAGAAGGGCTGGGAGCAAATTATGAAGGAAAAAAAAACAAACAGAAAATTGTGGGAGTTCATCATTGTCCATGGGCTTCCATTTTTTCTAAACAAGCAAATCCACTAGACTCCCCCCCCTCACTTGAATATCCCAACAAAAGAGGGGGCATTTCACGTACTCTAGGGCTAGTCAGATCTCTCTCATTTTGCTCTCTAAGTCTCCTCCTTCTCTGAAGTGTCAAAGGTTCCATTCTACCCCCTTCTTCAAATCCTGTCACAATTTCTTTGAAGTTTCATTACTATGCTCACTCCTTCTAATGTGCCTAAAATCCTTAGCCAATGTATAATGGCTGAACTGAACTCTGACCTACATCAAAGCCTCCATTCCTTGCCTTTCTTGTGAAAAACAGAGCAGGCAGGTAGGCTGCCAAGTGTTTCACCTGGGACCTACAAAGAGGGCACCTAAGGGATGGCAAGGAACCAGGGAGTTATTCCAGCTTTGTATTTGCATAGGACTCTGATGGAACCTGAATTTGGGATGGAGGATCTTTTAGGTGAGGGCTGCAGTCCCTCTGAATTTCATCACTGAGTGGATTGTTCTGCAAGTTTTGCACAGGATGATTTCAGTCTTCAGTGCTGTTTTTGTCTAGATGTTTGTCTAGATGTGTTGTTGTTGGTTTTTTTTAAAAAAACACCCTTATGTTTTATCATTAACATTCTAATAACAGCACTATCTGCCCCAAGTCCTTATAGTAGGGCCGGCTATAAATAAAAACAAATATTTTAATCTTACAGTTTATGTTTCTGCAATTCTTAGTCTTTCCAAAGAAGTTTGCTGAGTTTACAAAAATATTTTATTTTGCTTACTGGTTTTGGTAAGAAAGTTAGCAATTTTAATGGCATGTTTAACAATAGGTTTCTCTTCTAGATGAAAATAAAGTAATAAATTAATATCAAATGAAGCTCTCCCTAAGCAGCCATCTGGCCTGAGAAATTATTGCAATAATGTTCTATTAATGCTAAGCTAACAAATCATGTGTAGCAGTTGTGAACATATCAGCAGTACTATATCTACGTCAGAAAGCATTCTGGCTATTGGGATGAACAACTCTTGAAACTCTTAGAGCCAAAGTAGACAATACATTTTGCCACAAGTCAGATTGGGGTTTCTCCAACCACAGGGCAAGTACAGCCCCCCAACAGGGCAAACAATGCCTTTTGTGTCCGTGTTGGGTCAGGAAAATGGCATGGAAGGAAGATGAAGCCTCTCCTCCGCTGTGACACAGCCGTAATCTGGATCAGGCCCTGACACTTGGAATTTAGTTCGCAGAGAGCCATAACTTATAAAGAAAATATCTATAAAGTTTTCCATCGATGGTATTGGTCGCCAGACAGAGTATCGAAATGCAACCCATCTTTAAATAAGAAATGATGTAAATGTAAAATAAATGTAGGATCATTCTTTCATATGTGGTGGCGATGCAGTAGAGTACAGAAGTATTGGAAAATGATACAGAAAATAATATCTGAAATAATGAATACCAAGTTGGAATTGTCTCCAGAAATAGCCTTATTAAATATTATACCAAACTGGTTTAAACTAAAGGATAAATACCTGACTTCTGGTCTGGACTCTGTGAATGGCGGTCGCATCTTCGGGGAGCTCCCGAAGTCGATTTGCCCATGCACAGCCAAGGGGGGGGATCCGCACAAGCAGAGACCCTAAGGAGCCTTAGACAGAGGTTCCGATCCGGGGCGCACAGGGGATGTGACTATTTCCCGGCCAGATGGTCGGAAATTGAGTCTCGCCCCATGTCCCAATGGCCCTAGCCACGGCAGTGCCCCGCACGGGGACTAGCAGAGCCGCCGGACGTCACCAGGTGATGAAGCGGATAAGTGTTTAAAAGGAAGATATTTGGCCGAAACTGTGAGTTGCCTGTCGGGAACGGGAAACGGAGCGAAGCGCACACCCCCCCAACGAAAAAGTGAAGGGAGGAGGGGGAAACTTCCACCCCCCGACATAACAGAGACTGATTTAACAGGAGAAGAGGGGGGGGGGAGCGAAATCTGAAAAGAGCAGTGTTACCTTTTGGAGAATTGTTAAAAGACAGGCAGGAAGATTCATTTCCTAGCTGCGCGGCACAAACTTTTAAAAAGTAAACAATAAAATAAAGATGTCGGGGCAGAAAAAGTTTGAGAAGCTGGCAAAGAAGCTGGGAGGAACTTCCGGTGCTGGCTCCCGCCCCTTGGAGCTGGCTGTCACTCAACAGGAGAGTGATCGTCTGCGCCCTCTGATGGAGCAAATGCAAAAAATCAACCAAACGTTAACAAGCATGGAAAGTGTTCTCAGTAACCAGCAGCTACAATTAAATGATACAGCCAAGAAAATTGAGGAAATCGCGCAAAAATGCCTGGTCTCATCAGAAGATACTCAAAAGGTCAAGAAAAAGGTGGACAAAATGGAAAAACATCAAGAAATGTAAGATAAAAAGTTATTGATGCTTCAAATGGAAAAATCAAGTTTGACTCTCCGGTTTCAGGGCATAAAAGAACTGGAAAAAGAAGATCTCCGAAGTATTTTAGCGGAAGCCTTGGCAACACTCATCGGCTGGGAAGCGGATAAAATAAGCGAGGAAATGGATCTGGTTTACAGATCCGATTCCAACTTTACAAGATTGAATAACCTGCCAGCAGAAGTGGTGGTCAAGTTTACGAAACAGAAAGTTCGGGATCAAATATTGAGAGCTTCTTCTTCAACGCTTATGAAGATTGGAGAGCAGACAGTCAGGATTTTGAAAGATGTTCCATTTGAAATTCGAATGAAAAGGAAAGCATACAAAGGATTGACCTTATTATTGCAAAACCATCAAATTAGTTATCGCTGGTTGGTTCCAGAAGGACTTACCTTAGAGTTTAAGGACAAAAGGGAGAAGATTGACTCCATTTTCAAAGCTCAAGACTTTTTGAAGAGACACGCCAGCTCGGAGGAGGCAGCACTCGCTAAATGGGAAGAATTGGACAGTGACAGAGACAGCGGCTCGGAGGGGGAAGTCAAGACTCCGGAAGATGAAGGAGCTGTAAGTATCTATGCATTGTTAGCAGCAGAAAATATACATGAATTTAAACCATTATTTCCCAGAAGCTTTTACTTCTTTATAATGAATTCCTTTCTTAAATAACTAGCTGCTTCCTTAAGTTATCCCTTTACCATCCTCTAAGCCACCCTGCCATGCTCATGATTATTGCAGCTAAAAGGCATTCCTATTTTTGAGAGACATCAGTCACTAAAGATTTTTTTTACCCAGAAATATTTCTATTCTAAAAACAAACTCCCTTTAAATGGCAAGTGTAATTTCATAAATTTAAAAGTCTATTTTTGCCCCTCCACCAAAAAATCTTAGTTGGGGTGAATCAGTGCTCCAGGTAGACTGGTGAACCCACAGGAATTAACAACAAACACTTTTGTCAAACTAAGGAGAAAATAACTGGGGATGGGCAAGAACCAGGAAAATGCAGTTTGGTTCAGTTCATGGTTTCTGATGTGTCCAGTGTTTATGGATTAAAGTTGTTGTTGTATGTTTATACACTGAAATAATGCATGGGGACGATTTCAAGTATTATCTTAAATAATAGATGTGCCTGTAGACTTGCTTCCATATTGGATGTTAGGACTGGCTCCTCTACAATCTCTTCAAGTTGTGGGATGGATTACATTTCTGGGGTCCCAGTTACAGACCCCCCCCAAATTTCCCACATTTATACCCTCCCACTCTTCCTGAGTGTGAACAACTCTATGTCCTGTGAAGGTGAAAGTGGGTGCAAAGCATACTCATCGTGGTGGGAAGACGTCCTCCACCCTATGCATACCACAAGCCCTGGGCATGAAACTCATCCCACTAGGCCACTAGTAGGGCAATACCAGGGGTCTTGGAACCTCCTTCCCCTGATCTGTTCCTGGGGCTTTTTGCAGAGGCAAAAGAGTTCTTAGCACTGCCCCGAGACACCAGCCATTGCTAACACCCTTTAGAGTGGAGGGCTGACAGCAGTGATTCAGAGGGTGTGGGGAAGCATCCTCCCCTTCCACATCTCAACTCCCTGTTGCTTCTCCCACCTCAAGTAAACCCTTCTGTGGCTCCTCCCAGCCCAGCACCAGAAAGCAGCTGTGCCTCCCACCTTCTCCAATCCTGGGAACATACTTTGGAAATATTTCCACACCCTTCTGTGTGAACCGGGAGCTTCACTCTCAGTTCTTCTGCCAAGGTCCGTCAGGGTTCAAGGCCTCAGGTTGGCAAAAGGCAACTCGTTTTACTTTATCAAAATTCAAAAGCACTTTGTGCTTTGAAGGCTCACCTCTTCAGTCTCCGGGTTCGACTCTGGGCAAAGGGAGCAAGACACCCATTAACGACGACGCTCCACACTTCAGCTTTCAGAAAGCTCCGCAGAGTTTATTGAAGATGATTATCAGTGTTCGCAAAGTTTCATGCTCCTTGGCCTGGCACAACTTAAAAAGTAAATTAGCCTCGGTCTAAAGGAAAACATCTGATATTAAACTGTCTGCTGGCCACTCAAGGCCAAGTAGCTAATTATTATTTGCAGCTGTGGCACTCTTAAAGAAAAACTCCAAGATCTTCACCTAAACAGTTCACGGGGCTGAAGCTGAAACCACTTGGGGTCTCTATTTCAAGTTAATCATCTAAAGGTAAAAACAGAAGCACGTGCTGCTTCCATACACCTTCCCAGTGACCCCTGTGTGGCAGAGTGCCAGGTGTGCCACACCCATGTCTGGAGGGGTGCAAATCTGCCCCAACATCTTCCTCCCTCTTTTGCCGACACCTGCAAAGGGTGCACCCAACTATGTTGCTGCTGGAGGAAATAGTGGAGGCCAGTGGAAGGAAGAAGAGGCCCACTATCTCTCAGCAGGGAGAAGGATTAAGAAGAGGCCCACTCCCTCTCAGCAGGGAGAAGTGGAGGGGGAGCAGGAGGCCCCTCCAAGAAAGGCTCCCCACACTCGGGCTGCTGTGGGTGGGACTTCAAGGCTGGTCACCCTCCAAGAGGTCAAAAGTGCTTTGTGAAGGGCCCGGGAAGCAGTCACTCCCCTTGTTGTTTGCAAGATGATTTCTGTGGATGGCCAACCCTTCTCCCTTGTGGATTACATAGCTATAACGCTATAACGGAGCAGCAGTATATCGACCCCATTGGAATGCCTGGAGTGTTTTGTTATAGTGCTATAGCGCTATAAACCAAACATTAAAAAAGCCTGCCCCCTAGAGTCGTATTCGACTGGCTTTCGAGCAAGGGAAACATTTACCTTTACCTTTACCTTTATATATAGTATATAAAAAGATACATGTATTTATCAACAAAGAATTTTTAAAATATGTAAGGGCCCAATCACCCTTCATGTAAAAATACCAGAATCTAACACGCAAGGGCTAATGGACTTGACCTGACACGTACAAACGAGGCCTCCAAAAATGCAATCACATGCCAAGTCGTGTTTCACTGGTAACTGGCCGGCTCCGAGGAGGCAGCGGCGGCGGCACGGCGGCGAGGTCAGCTACAGAGCGTTCCGTGCGCATGCGCACGGAACGCTCTTGCACTTTCGGGGGGATTTAAACATCCCCCCGAAATTTTTTTCTACTTTTAGCATTTTTGTGCACACGTGGGGACTGGCCCACGTGTGCACAAACCTCCCCCCCCCAGTGCCCCCGGAGCGCTGATTTAGCGATCCACACTCCGGGGGCAACTTGGCTATTAGATATATAGATGCATTGTTAATAGCATATTATTGCATGTAAACAACAAACCATCTTAACTCTTGAACTCTAAATATTCTTTATTGTAATAGTATTTCATAAACATAGTATATAGTATTATACACGATGCTTCAGTTACTTAGATGAGTAGGACTGTCAGGGTATGGCCCAAGCCCCAGGAGGGATAGTTCTGCCACCGGGCTACAAAGTGGTTCTGCTCCATGTGCAGGGTATAAATACAGACCACACAGTGATACAAAGTAGCCTCAGGGAGTGGGTGGGTGGTGGCAACATTGTCCGTGGCTCGAACGCCAGTGACAACATGCTAGCAGAGGTGAAACATGTGCCTCAAGGGCATCATCAGCCTGGTGCATGTACTTCAGCTGGTGGTGAAGGATGCTTTGGGGCTGGGGAGCACTGTGATGAAATGGCTACCAGGCCTTAAAATGGATGCCAGCCTGGTAGTTCCTTATGTGTGTTGGGGGGTACTCCATAAAAACAATGGAGCTGCTATACCTCCATGCCTATAGTTCCCAGAAGCCTTGAGAGGAAAGAGGGAAGAGTGGGAAAAGATGGACACACCCCAGGGACCGGGCCAAGGAGGTAAAGGTTTTGGCTCCTGAGGGGGAAGGTCAGTCTCTGCCTAGTCTTAGCCTGGTCTTCAGCGTGGATGGCAGTTTCCAGCAGGTGTACAGGTGGGGGCTCCTGTTACCTCAGACTCCATGGTCAGTCCAGGCCACTATAAACCATGGTGGACAGCCAGGAGGGTAACCAGTAGGTAACCGGTCCAGGGAAGGGCTGCGGTTTCCCTCCCACAATGAGGAGGGGGAAAGCAAATCCTGGCCTGAGGCCACAACCCACTACAGAGGTAGAGAGGGTGTGTGTAGGGGAAGAGGAATTGTGTTTCGATCCTGTTTAATTTCTGTGCCCAGGTTATGTTGAAGTGCCTGTGTTTATTTTCATGCCTAACCTGTATATAGTTAAATAAATCTTCCTTTTTGAGTTTAAAAAGCCTGGTGTGCCTTAACCACATAGTCCTCCCTGCTCTGCACATTACCAGGGGCAAAAGGAGACCAGGGAACACAAACAGGCCCAAATTGGAGGGGTTGCCAACTCTCCATGGGGCACCCAAAGAGGTACCCGCTTCCCAAGGTGGGGAAATCAGCCAGAGGGATCTCACTGTCCCTCTAGGAAAGCTGTGTCAATTCAGTGAGTGGTGGCAGCTTTTTACGGAGAGAAATAGCCCTACCAGGCAGGGTGGGAGTTCAAAACAGGGGCTTGCGAGCCACAGGATGGCACCTCAGTCTCCCAGGGCTGAGGGCCAGTCCCCGTTTCGCCACAAGCACTGTCAAGGACACCTGGGATGCTGCCCCCCTTGTGATGCAGACCTTGCTTGAGTCCTGCCGGAACATGGCTGCCCACTTCCAGCATAGCATCAAGTCTGCCCATCTGTTGTGCAAGAGGGACCTCGACCTACTCCATGATTGCATGTTTGGTGGAGCAAAAGAGCACCTCGCAGGATGCCATCTCCTCTATGACTATTCTGCATGGGAAGAGGAGCTCAGCATCAGCTCCAATGACTGGCTGACCCTCTCCCAAATGGTGCATGTCCTCAAGCCCTTCCAGGGCACCACAGATACAGCCATCCTTGGGCAAGTCATCCCCCTGATTTGAAAGCTGGACTGGGTGCTGTCCTCCACACTGGAGCCAGCTGTTCTCTCTTGGGTCAGGGCCTTGGCAGAGAGGTTGCAGATGGGCATCACCAACAGGTTGCATCCTATCTGCAATGGAGGAGAGTACAAGCTGACCTGTATCTGTAACCCCCAGATAAAAGGCAGCATTGCTGTCCTGAATGCAGAGTTCTTGTAATGGAAGCATGAGCTCTGCAACAAAGTGCAGAGGCTACAGGCCAACGGACATGGCCAGAGGGAACAATGTATGGAAGAGGCTGGGGAGGAGGAGGAGGAGGAGCTGCAGCCCATCACCTCTGCATCAAAAAAGCCCAGGGAGGATCCCTAGGTCAGCGGTGGTGGGGATGCCAGTCGTGCAATGGTGGAGGATTTGGCCAAGGTCATGGTGAGGGAGTAGCTCTCCAAGTCCCCTGAGACTGCTGACGCTGATCCCCTGGAGCACTGGTCACACAAGGCTGTCATCTGGCCCAACCTCTGTTGTGTGGCCATGAGCCCTGAGTCCACCTAACAGCCATACCCCAGCAGAGGAGAGGAGTTCTCAATCAGGAGGGTATAAAATGTGCATCCTCAGCTGAGGGACTAGGTGTGAACAGAGAAACAGTGTGACTCAGAGCACTGAGTCCACCTAACACCCAACCCCCAGCAGGAGGATATAAAATGTGGGTCCTCACTCAGCCAAGGCACCCAATACCTAAGCCCCATTGTTCAGCATGTGCAGAAAGATGGGGTGGCTCAGAGCCCTGAGTCCACCTAACACCCAAACCCCAGCAGGGGAGAAGAGTTCCCAATCAGGAGAGAATAAATGAATGTGCTCTGCTAGTTTGCTTTTAACAAGTTCCCTGCCTTTCTGTGTAACTGCCAACAGCCGACAGAGAAGAGGCTGCAGAGCAATAGCATTCTGATCCCATAGAGCAGAATGGGAACTCTGTTATTGGCAGCCAGCAGTGCCTGTTAAGCTTTGGAGGGTTCCTATTGGTGTTTCCAAGGCTGGAGAACTGGGCCTCCTGTTGCCTTGGAGTTTTGTAAACAGTTTGAGTGGAGACAGTCTGTCTGGAAATGTAACCATTTATGAACCACCATGAATAGCACCAACGTTCATGAAATATTAATGCCTAACACCCTTCTACAAACATCACTTTACAAATCATGAACTGGCCAAAAATTGTGGCAAACTTTACTTTGTGGTTTGTGCCTATCCCTAAAGATAACCTTGCTCTTCATTATGGCTCCTGGCCCTACATTATTATTCTTTTTGCTAGGTACTCTGAGGAGGCAGCTTTAATATTAAAACTTCAGGTCAAATCCTGATGACCTGACAACCCTAGATGGCCTCAGGCAATCGAACCTGGAAGACCTAGAGCACCATTCACCGAACTATAATATAAATCTGCAGTATTGCCAACAGTACAGACATTAATTGCTTGCCACAATTTGATAATGAACTTCGTACTGCATATTTGAAAGCTGAGCCTCTTTTTTGTGCATCTAAGAAACAGTTGGATTTATCTTTCTTACAAATTTCATTATTGTCATGAACAGATTATTCCCTTTAAGCCCCTTTTTAAGATAGAAAATGGAGAATATGAATTGGTGTTGCCTGCAGCATTCCTTCGAATCTGTTTCCCATTGTTCACCAAAATATTTGAAAATCATGTCCTTACATTTGGTGTTTACTAGCTCTAGCTTGTCAGCTTATTGAATGTTGTTTATTACTTTGTATGTGGCAGATGCTATATGATTAATGCCTAATAACTATCACTTTTTACTATTGATAACATGAATTTAGAATCTTCTACACTGCATCTAATTGCTTTGGCCATTTATTATAATCATTGCCATGTAGATTTCAAGATGATCATTACATACTTTTCTCAGGGTCATCAGAGAGTGTTTGTTATGCATCTCTTCAGGTTCACTCATGATAGGGAATGTTCATTAATCTGTGCAGTCAAATATAAGTCCTGACATAATAAGAGCTTTATTTGCGCACCTGTTTTCCTAATGCTTTGCCTTATTCAACAGCATGCAAATGCCAAATGTGTAATACTGGAGTGGATTGTGATCAGCATCTGCAGCTCAGTTAACAGAAAACTCTCATGGGACTGAGAACAGGTTTCCCGCAGCCCAACAACTTAAGCTCTACCAAAAAAAAAAGTGTATTAAAATTAATACCACTGATCCTTGTTGTTGCTTATATAATGAAATGGTGTATGGAGCATTTTGAGCTACTCTTTTGTTGAAACAAAGCATTGCTCTTTCTTGGCCATCTTCTTGGACCTCATTCCCTTCAACTGGAAGTCCTTTAAATTAGGAATGCCAGGTTAGATCATGATACTTTTAACCTAGGCTCTACCAATGAAACATGGGATGTTTCCCTTCCATTATGGCTGCCAGAATTTCCAGAATAGTTACAATTTTAATATTTGACCTTTGTTCTCTTTTTTAAAATTCAGCACGAACCCTTGCAGTGCAACCCTAAGCACCTTATTGATTTTATTTTATTTATTCTAAGCCTCTGACTTCACGAAGAAGGTTGTAACTCTACTGAGGATTGCTCTGTAATTTACTTTATTTGTGTGTTTTCTCACAGTTCATAAGGTGAGTACATAAGACAGTTCTGTGGGAATATATCTAGATCTCATACTTGTGACCCACTAAGGTGAAGACAGTCCACCAGCCATGTTTGGATGTGCCACTGGAATGTCATTTAATTGCTACTTGTCCGGAATCATGCTGTATTCAGAAAGATAATAAATGTCCTTATTATCCAAAGAAGTGAGCAGTGACTCACGAAAGCTCATATCCTGCCACAAATTTTGTTCGTCTGTAAGGTGCTACTGGACTCTTGCTTTTTTCTACTACAACAGACAGACTAACATGGCTACCCATCTTGATCTGTCCTTATTAAAAATATTCATGATACTTGGGAAGCTTCTGACTATTCCCAAATACCAGATATAATTTGTCGTATTATCTGGTTGTATTAATCCTCACCTATAGCTGAGAAGGAGTGGTTCAGTATCAACAGATGAGAGTCAGTGAGTTACAGTGTCAGACTAGGAGCTGAGAGACCCAAGTTCAAATCCCTGGACTGCCATGGGAACTTCCTGGGTGACCTTGGGCCCAATCACACACTCCCAGCGTAACCTCTTCTACAGGGCTGTGATGAGAATAAAATGAAGGAAATGAGAATGACATAAGCTGCTTTGGATTCCATTTGGGAGAAAGGCAGGGTATAAATACAATTAAATTTAAAAAGTACATGACATGAACATCATCCATTCAGAGAAACTGGTTCCCACTGGCATGGTTGTGCTTGTGTTTCTATGTTACACTTTGCCTGTTGCACTTATTCTTTGACTTGGATTTCTAATTTCATATAACCACGGGTCCTGCTTGCCTGGGGCTACACACATACTAGGCTAGCAGGGAAGGCAGATTGTGAGGGACACAGAAGGTATGGTTTCCCCTTACAATAGGCCGAGAGTCTGCTTTGTAGGTGGGGGCGGGAACCGGGGGATAGAGACAAAGGCTACAGTTTCATTCCTCCCCAGCCACAACACATACACACGCATACATACCCTCTGACACAACAAACCAAATGAAATGTAAGAGATCGGTAATGAGGAAGGATCAGATCCTGTCCATGTGAGAGAGAACTTCTTATTTCAGATCTGAGATCTCTCAACGTTTGTAATTTAATATAAGAACATAAGAACATAAGATAAGCCAATGTTGGATCAGGCCAACGGCCCATCCAATCCAACACTCTGTCACACAGTGGCCAAAAATACCAGGTGCCATCAGGAGGTTCACCAGTGGGGCCAGGACACTAGAAGCTCTCCCACTGTTGCCCCCCCCCAGCACCAAGAATACAGAGCATCACTTGCCTCAGAGTTCCTATGTATGTTGGAAATGTATGTGTTTACAAGGTCTGATTCAGTCATTATAGGGTTAACTTGTATTCCTAGTTTGCTATTGTTCAGACTGACCTGGAAGGGATACCTGGCACTAAGCCAATGGGGGATTTGCCCGGGAAAAGTAACTTCTATTTTGATGCAGATTGGTCATTTGTTCCAGGTGACTTCCTTTCTAGGGGTCAAGAAGGAGGAGGAAATCTCCATTATGTGTGTGCTTGTCTTCAGTATAGGAAGCTTAGAAATGTAGCTCTTAGTGTTTTGTTAATTTGTAGCAATCCCGTGTACCTTTTCCCTTAGAATAAAGTATTTTTAAAAAGCAAAGAAATCTCTTCTTTCCAATAGAGCAAGATCCATCAAATAGTCTGAGTATTAAACAATTTTTGACTATTTACAACAAATTGGTAGCATAGGGCGGTTTAAATGCTCATTGGATAGAGAGAGAGAGAGAGAGAGCTGAGCTGAGCTGAGCCAGCACATAGAGGCTTATTTTAAAAGTGAACTTTTTTCCTGCAAAGTTTTTTTCTACTTTTTGCCAGACAAAGCTGTGACCAGACAAAGTGTGAGCACTTTTAATTCTTGCTGATTAAAGGGATCATCACTTTAATGCTGGTTTGCATTTTGGAAAGCAGCTGAAAGAAAG
>NW_015168068.1:694698-694842 GCF_001447785.1 Gekko japonicus
TGTATACACTGTGGGGACATCAAAGGAAATGGTTGCATATTTGAAAAAGAGATATGCAGGAAGAACCACAAGCAAAATTTATTACCTGAAGGCTCAGATCTTTGATTTTAAAGTAACAGAGACTGACCACTTACCTGAGAAATT
>NW_015168068.1:698329-698981 GCF_001447785.1 Gekko japonicus
TACCATATGTAAGGAAGAAAGCACCACAGCTAGAAGTAGATCAATTGGTATTAAGTGTGCTTTAGTGAAGGATTTGTACCAGAAGAAGCTGATAGATATTGAGCATTGTCGTACAGAAGAAATGGTGGCTGACATTCTGACTAAGCCACTGACCAAAGAGAAATTTGAACGTCTACGTAAAATGTTGAATATGATTGGTACAAATGTTGAATTGAATAATGAATAACGTTTTTGTATGTGTATGTATGACTTACATGTTAGACCTTGAGAAGGGGTGTTGGAAATGTATGTGTTTACAAGGTCTGATTCAGTCATTATAGGGTTAACTTGTATTCCTAGTTTGCTATTGTTTAGACTGACCTGGAAGGGATACCTGGCACTAAGCCAATGGGGGATTTGCCCGGGAAAAGTAACTTCTATTTTGATGCAGATTGGTCATTTGTTCCAGGTGACTTCCTTTCTAGGGGTCAAGAAGAAGGAGGAAATCTAGGCTTCCGGTCTGGCTCCCGCGAGCTTCCGGTCTGGCTCCCGCGCATGGCGGACGCTTCCTCGGGTCGCTCCCGAGGGCGCCTCGCCCGCCCGCGGTGGAGGAGGGAATCCGCGCGAGCGGAGACCCGAACAAGCCCCTCAGAAGAGAGGAGCTCGGATCCGG
>NW_015168068.1:699467-717000 GCF_001447785.1 Gekko japonicus
TGCAAAAAAGATAAGTTGGAATTGTGACAGCGAGAAGTGCCTGATAGCGCTTATAAGTCAACAATTGCGAGGAGGACCCATAGAGAGTTTGGGAGCGAATATAAAAGCGAAAATGAAATTGATACCATTCTCGAAAATGGGGACCTCCGGGGCATGAAAGGAAGAGGATTTATAGTACATGAACTGAGCGTATTAACAACAACCCGAAGGAGGATCTAACAAGCCGGAAAGAGAAGACAACAGACGAAGCTCCTCCACGTCAGCGATAGTGAAAATACCCAGCACGCAAAGGAGCGGTTCTGAATGTGCACAGAAGAGACCCTTTTTATTAACAGAATCTCAAAGGAACATTACTAACATACTAACAGAGAATAATGTAACAGGACTAAGAAAAGAAGTTTGGCAACACACAGAAGAAGCCCAAGAAGATTAATTGGACACTACTAACAGTTTAATTTACCAGTTTATATATCACTCAGCTTTCTCTTTCTCCCACTATCTACCCCTTCCTTTTTTTCTTTTAAGCGAAATACCTCCCCTTTTTAGGGGAGCCAATAAAACCTTTATTAAAAAAAAAAAAGAAGAAGGAGGAAATCTCCATTACGTGTGTGCTTGTCTTCAGTATAGGAAGCTTAGAAATGTAGCTCTTAGTGTTTTGTTAATTTGTAGCAATCCCGTGTACCTTTTCCCTTAGAATAAAGTATTTTTAAAAAGCAAAGAAATCTCTTCTTTCCAATAGAGCAAGATCCATCAAATAGTCTGAGTATTAAACAATTTTTGACTATTTACAACAATGTATACCTTGTGGCAAATAGCCACTGATGGACCTCTGCTTCATATGTTTATATAATTCCCTCTTGAAGCCGTCCATGCTTGTAGCTGCCACCACCTCCTGTGGCAGTGAATTCCATGTGTTAATCACTTGGGTGAAGAAGTACTTCCTTTTATCTGTTCTAACCCAACCGCTCAGCAATTTCATTGAGTGCCCACAATTCCTCCCATTTCCCCTGGAATTTGTCAGAGACGATTTTATAGGTGAAAATGTCATTTCAGTGCCAGTGGGGTGAAAACTACAGCTGGAAATGTGTTTCTCACTGAAACTAGGGGGTTGATTTCCTAATATGAGCTTTACTTCTAATATATAAGTAACTGATTTAAAATTTTAAAATGACACATTCAATTCTGACTCTTTTTTGCACCCTCCTAGCAACTAGGGTCTTTGCCATCTGGCAGACATGATTGGTGGACTGCACTGGGTGAAATTATACTGGCCTACTCCACATGGTGTAAAATTCAAATATATCAAATTTCCAACCCATATGATTCTCCTTAGTTTCTATGATTAAGATCAGATGTTTTGCACACAGCTTTTCAGTATGTGCCCTTACCCACTGAAGATTAGATTTTACACTGCTGTGCCATTGCCTGTTTCTGAAATAACTAAATGGCAAATTTAAAAACTGAGCCAAAAGTCTGTGATATTCTGCCAACAGATTGATTATGAATTCAAAGTAGATAGCCTAATAATGTTTTCCTGCCAGGAATAGTGAAATGTACTGCATTGAAACCCATTATGAGCTCAAGAAAACTGCCTATCTGAGAATGTAAAAGAGAGACAGAGGTTTCAAGTACAGGCCACAGCATGTATTTGGTTTGCTCAGGCTGGATCTCTGGACCATACACTGCAAGGAGCAGGCATGGCCAGATGATGGCCCTCCCAAGGGAGCATTGCACCTCAGTGGTAGAGCATCTGCTTGGCATGCAGAATGTCCCAGGTTCAATCCCTGCCATCTCCAATTAAAAGGATCAGGTAGTAGCTGAGGTAAAAGACCTCAACCTGAGACCCTAGAGAGCTGCTGTCTGTCTGAGTAGACAATACCGACTTTGATGGACCGATGGTCTGATTCAGTATAAGGCAGCTTCATAACTTTTCTTGCCGTCATACAACTGCAGAAATAGCTGCAAGCTCTTGTCCACGTACTTGATTTTCATATTGGAAATAAGGATTACATAGTCAGTGCTAGGTTATGCTAACAAACATTAGACATGGGGGACTTTTCAGGCAGGGCTGAAGGACTGTTTAGGCTGGTCTGGATCCAGATGGTTTCCTGATGGTCTTTGGGGAGTTTCCGGCTGACAAGGCTGTCGAAGCCCTAGGTGAGCCGTGGGATGCAGAGAAGACTCCGCACATCTCTCTCTCTCTCTCTCTCTCTCTCTCTGTGTGTGTAAATTCTACAAATTCTATAATACAAACAAATAACAAAAAGACAGCTACAAAACAGCTGCAGTCAAATAGCAACAAAAGGCAAAGAAAGCAATAAAAGCATCAATGCTCAATGTTTAAAGCAATCAATGAGTAGCAAGAAGAGTCAGAGGAAATAATCCTGAACTCCAGAAATATAATATTTAGGAGCAACTAGCAATACCAAAGCAAGGAGATACAACGCCTGCTGTTAACATCTGTGGCGAACAGTCAGTATGGCTGTTCGATCCCCCACTGCGGCCGGGTTGAGCCCCCATCCCCCGTCCCAGCTCCCGCCAACCCAGTGGCTCTAATTAACATCAGAGAAATGGGTACCTGCCCTAGGTGGCAGGGGGCACCCTCCTCCTGGCCTTGCGCTGGGATGGTGATCGGCAATGCAGAGAATCGGCAGCAGTACCAGCGGCAGAGAGAGAGAAATGGCGGCGGCGGAGAACCGACAGAGGCGACCCAAGACAGTGATGATTAGATCGAGCAGAGAGGCGGAGTTGAACGCAGAGACGGAATCAGAGCCGGAGTGACGCTAGAACGCGGGGCGCAGCGCGGCAGGAGCCATTTGGACGTTGGCCGAGGCTGCGCTCGAGGAAAAATGCGCCACTCCGAAAGAAGAGGATAAAAGAATAACAACTCGCTCGAGTCTGGCCGATGACTGCCGGGTCACTGGAAAAATAATAGCAACGGAGCTGTCGATTGAAGAAAAAAAAAAGGATTGTGCCGGATAAAAAGGGTGCTGGTAGGTTGTCCCCCCCCCCCACTACATTGTGGCCATAGATAGGTTACTGGCTACTATGATGTAGCACCTTGTGAACCACTCTGAGACCTGCTAGGGTTTACGAGCGGTATATAAGTCACATGTAAATAAATAAATAAATTAATTAATAAAAGCCTTGGGGGAGGAATGTTTTTGCCTGATATCTAAAAGACAGTCGATTTGGTCCAGGCAAATTTTCATGAGAAAGAGAGCTCTGTCTCCATCTGAAGGTACAGCTCTAATTTGCCTCATGCACATTTTGTGATGCTTTAAGCACCCAGTGAAAATGTCTTATTTACCAACTAGATGGATTAATTTATATGTTCTTTCCAATTGTATTACCTTGCTGCTTTTATTATAGATTTTATTTTATTAAATGGCTGCTTTTAAATCCTATTTTTATTCTCTTCCCTTAATCATTGTTTATATTGTTTTAATGGCCTAGTGAATTTTTATGGAGAGGCAGCTAATAAACATTTTGAAATAAATAGATAGAATATGGTAAGATTAGATTAACTGTAAGAATTCAAGACACACAACTAGGCATTCATCCCAGGTGGAAGACTTGCCATCTGGCCTTATACTTAAAAAAGGGCTGCATTTAATTCCTGGGAGGGGGTTGTACTTAACTTTTAGCAAAGTATGTTCTGGTAAATAAACTGGTATTTGTCTATATAGTAAAAATGACTTTAAAGGGACTGCACAAGAAAGCAAAACAGCTAAGTGGCAGGGAGCAAGCCATTCAGCTGTTTTTCGGGCTTTCTGCAAACCGCATTTAAAGGGACTTTCAATGAGGTTTGCAGGGCCATGACAGTGGACTGGTTTGGTTTATGAAGTAATCTTCTGGTTTGGTCATGGTATGGTTGGTGGTTTGACCATGAACCAACATGAACCACATTTTTCTGGTTTGTGCTCATCCCTACATATCACCTGATCACATTTAGCTACTTAGGACATGACAGTCTGCTTGACCAAAATGCAGCGGGTGATCTTGTAACCAAGAAGGAAATAACAAACCCAACCAGAGGACATAGTCATGTAATAATGGGTGACTTCTATGACCTTAACACAGATTGGGTAAATAGCTATTCAGGTTATGAGAATAAGAGAAAATTTCTAGATACCAGAAACGATTATGCCTTGGAGCAGATGGTCACAGAGCCAACTAGAGGGAGGTGACCCAGAACATGGTGTTTAGGACTGTGTGTGAGGTGAAAGTGTTGCATCTGTCATCATAGTTCTATTTAGTCAGCATTAATGCAAAGAATAGGAAAGAGTCTCAAAGACTTAGACAAACTCTCTGTGTGCGTATTAGGGATGGGCATGAACCCACCAATGAACCCTGCATGAACCAGGCCAATTTGTGGTCTGTGAACCCAGGTTCAGGAAAACTGCGTCCCATGATCTACCCACAACACCATGGAGGTTTGTGAAGTTTGTGGGAGGGTTTGGACGGCATTTAAATACTCTCAGAGCTTACTTCCCGGTAGGCAGCCTGACTGGAAGTGGGCTTCGAAAGTATTTAAATGCCATAGGAGCCTACCACTCAGCCTGTGGCCCGACTCAAAGGTGGGCTCTGAAGGCATTTAAATGCTTTTGGAACTTACTTCTGGGTTGAGCTGCCTGACCAGAAGTGAACTCCAAAGGCATTGGTCAAGCTGGCCTGACTGAGCTCTGAGAGTGAGCTCTGAAGGCCTTTTATTAGCCTTATATGCCCTTATATGGGCAGGCCCCACCTGGAAGTGGACTTCGAAGGCCTATGAACGGTTTCCAAGTTCACTCTGGGAGCTGAGTTGGGTAGACCTGACCTGGAAGTGAGCTCTGAAGGCATTTAAATGCCTTCAGGCATCATTTCTTGGTGGTGCTGGCCCCAGAAATTCCCCCAAAGCACGAACTGGTTCAAGCAATGGAGAAGTTCATGGTAGTTCATGGTTTGGGGGTTCATGAAAACCCTGAACTGCGAACCTCCATGAACCTTCATTTTTCTGTTTTGTGCCCACCTCTTGTCTGTCTGTCTGTCTGTCTGTCTGTGATACCATCCTTGTATCCCATCCCAGTAGTAACATGACTGCTGCATTTTGGATCAATGGAAATTTCTGGATGGTTTTCAAAGATGTAGAGTGCATTATAGTAATCTAACTTGTCTTCTTTGTTGCACTGTCAGTACAATACTGTGTGAATATGCCTGGCTATTACTCAGCCTGAACTGAATACCCAAGAAATTGTCCAAGAATTCTCCTTGATGCATAAGCTTCTTATAGGAAGATGTTCAGTAGACCAATATGGAAAGTATTCCTAAAGGCAGAAGATTTAAACATTTGTCTTAGGATAATATCTATCAACCTGTGGTCATAGTCCGGTAATGAATAACAATGACCTTAAAGTGTATGGAGTAACATTCAAACTAACATTTAAACATTATTTCTTTTGTATACCTGTGCAATAGAAGTGCACTGGGGCAGAAATCACAGGCAGAAAGGTTTAAATTGGTCCTCTCTATCAAAACATAAGAAAAACTATGCAACATTAAAAACATAAAGTGCAATTTCTTAAGTAATGTGAAGCAAAACTTGTGCTAACAGCACCGATTTGTGACAGTACAAACTGGTAACATATGTAGGGATATTTTAGTAATATTGTCTTTAAAAATTGTTACTAAAGGGGGAGGTGAGGTTGAAAAAAATGGTATTGCTACAGCTGAAGGAACAAAATATCAGAACAGAGCTTTTCTCTTTTCTTTGACCAATCAAAAACCTGGTACCTTCACTAGCCTTGTGGTAAGTGTATTATTATTATTTTTTAAATGTGATACCACTGATTCATGGACTTATATAAAAAATGTACACTTTACTTCATTGGCAATCTAATTCCAAACCTCTACCATATCAGATGGCATGGGCATGAGACTGTGGTGTTGAATTCACTGCTGATCAGTGGTCCTCTATTTGGCACACCTTATTTGTTCCCTCACCTTCTGCCTATGTTAAATTACAAACATACAAAATCCTATAACGATGGTATCTCACTCCAAAGAAGTGTATTATTTATGGGACACAACTCTCAACCCAAGTTTACTTATTTATTTTATCATTTATAATATTTATGAACTGCTACTCTGCCTGATGGCCAAGGCAACTTACAACAGAACTCCCCCCTAAAAAATCAACTACCAAAATTTGAAAGGGCAGAAATTATGTAACAGTATAAAGATAAAGGTAAAGGTTTCCCTTGCTCAAAAGTCAGTCAAATCTGACTCTAGGGATGCGGTGCTCATCTCCGTTTCCAAGCCAAAGAGCCAGCACTGTCCGAAGACATTTCCGTGGTCATGTGGCTGGCATGACTAAACACCGAGGCACACGGAACGCTGTTACCTTCCCACCGGAATGGGAATAAATACTATTTATCTACTTGCAATTTCTTGCTTTCAAAAACTTCTAGGTTGGCAGGAGCTGGGACCAGAGACAGGAGCTCACTCTGTCATGCAGCACTCAGGTCTCAAGCTGCCAAACTACCAACCTTCAGGTCTGCAGTTCAGCATCTTAACCACTTGAGCCACCACAGCCCCATGTAACAGTATATAGCAGCATTAAATCTCTTTAAAATACAATTCAATCAGTTAGTTAATTACCAATAGACACAGGCCAAAATGTTTTATGCCCATGTCCTTAATAATCATGCCAGAGATGA
Organism: Gekko japonicus; assembly: GCF_001447785.1. NCBI lineage: Eukaryota > Metazoa > Chordata > Lepidosauria > Squamata > Gekkonidae > Gekko > Gekko japonicus. The sequence goes on from NW_015168068.1 coordinate 706,166, forward strand.
TAAGACAATAAAAGCAGAAGCCTAACCAACAGCACCAACAAAAGCAATAGAACAGAACAACAGGGTTTGGCAAAAGCCCTTTGAAATAAAAATGCTTGCATCTTTGTTAAGAAAATGGCCAGGTAAGTTTGCCTTGGCATTCTGAGAGTGAACTCTGGGGAGAGGCCATGGCTCAATCGTAAAACATCTGCTTTTCATGTAAAAGTCACAGGTTTTCTTGTAAAGATGTACTTCTTTTTCTGTATGAATGGTCTAAGGACCGTAACAATAAACTGAACTGAACACAGGTGCAATCCCTGGCATTTCCAGTTAAAAGGATGAGCTAGCAAGTGTTTTATTTACTTCATTTATACCTTGTCTTCTCTCTAATGGGGACCCAAAGTGCCTTACATTGTTCTCCTCTCCTCTATTTTATCCTCACAATAAACCTGTCAGGTAGGTTAGGCTGAGGGTGCCTTAAGGTCACCCAACAAGCTTCCACGGCAGAGTGGGGATTCAAACCTGGCTCTCCCGGATCCTAGTTTGACAGTGTAACCACCAGTGTACCACTACCTGAGACCTTGGAGATCCATAGCCAGTCTGAGCCAGTATGATGTAGTGGTTAGACTGTCAGACTAGGATAAACCAGGTGTGGGAAATGATTTAACCAAACTTCTAATTGGATGGTTATGCAAGGTTTTCAATCTGCCCTTCCAAAAAAAACCCAACAACCCAAAAACAAAAACGCAAAACAAAACCCAGGACAATGTGATTATTATCAACCTTTCACGCTCAAATAATTTGTCACTCCACAAATATGTACGTGTGCTGGTACAGAAGCCAAGGTGGGCAGAGGCAAATCTGCTTCCACAGCAAAATTTGTCAGAGTAATGATCGTATTTTGGACTTTTTGGACTAAGATAATCTTTGTCCCCGGTCACACGGACTGGATAACGCGAGGGGGAGGCGTGGCTAATTGCTCCGGTGCAATTAGGGCCGCCAGAACACCATCCGACGCATCGGCGGCAAACCACGGGTCCTATCCTCCCCACCTGCGCATTAACGAGGGGCCGGTGCGATCACACCGCAGGAATCCGGAGGCAGCCCATGGCAAACCGTTTGCCACTACATATGAGGTACTGTTTTTTATTGCGCTTTTTCGGTGGTATGCCATGGGTTGGCCACGGGTGCACTCCACTTGCCAGATGTTGCGTTGTGGTCGTGCCCCGATAATCCGCCCAACACCCGTGGCTCTCCCGCGGCAAATTCGCCGTGTGACAGGGACCTTTATTCCAATGGCTGTTGGGGCTACCTACTCTGCAAACATCTCAACTCAAAGTGATTCTGAAATCTCTGGCCTTGTGGCTGAAACCAGGGAAGCTTTAGTTGATCATAAGACAATGCACCTCAAAGCTAAGCAACATTTGGGTGTGTGAAGAGGATCAAAGAGGCAGTGCTAAACAGCTGGTGGCTCAAGTGGTTAATACGCTGAACTGCAGGCTGTGGAAGGTCAGTAGTTCAGCAGTTCAAGACCCGGGTGCCGCAAGACGGGGTGAGCTCCTGTCTCTAGTTCCAGCTCCTGCCAACCTAGCAGTTCGAAAGCAAGAAATTGCAAGTAGATAAATAGGTACCACTTCGGTGGGAAGGTAACATCGTTCCGTGCGCCTTGGTGTTTAGTCATGCTGGCCACATGACCACGGAAATGTCTTCGGACAGCGCTGGCTCTTCGGCTTTGAAACAGAGATGAGCACCGCAACTCTAGAGTCGGATTCGACTGGCTTTCGAGCAAGGGAACCTTTACCTTTACCTAAACAGCTGGTATAGAAGAAGCTCCTGATTGGGTGTCTCTGTTTATATGTTGATGGAGTCCAAACTGGCGGAGACTTAACAAGGCAGAGATCTTGGAGTCATAGTAGATAACTTACTGAAAATGTCAAGACAATGTGTGACTGCAATAAGAAAGGCCAACGATATGATAGAGATTATTAGGAAGTGAATTGGAAACAAATCAGCCAGTATCATACTGCCCCTGTACAAATTGATGGTGTGACCTCATTTGGCATACTGTGTACAATTCTGGTCACCACACCTCAGAAAGGATATTATAGCATTGGAAAAAGTGCAGAAAAGGGCAACTAGAATGATAAAAGGGTTGGAACACTTTCCTTATGAAAAAAGGTTAAAGCACTTGGGGCTCTTAAGTTTGGAGAAACGATGACTGAGGGGTGACATGATGGAGGTTTACAAGATTATACACTGGATAGAGCAGGTAGAGAAAGAAGTACTTTTCTCCCTTTCTCAATAGAACTCATGGGCACTCAATGAAATTGCTGAGCGGTTGGGTTAGACCGGATAAAAGGAAGTACTTCTTCACCCAAAGAGTGATTAACACATGGAATTCACTGCCACAGGAGGTGGTGGTGGCTACAAGCATGGATGGCTTCAGGAGGGAACTGAATAAATATATGGAGCAGAGGTCCATCAGTGGCTATTAGCCACAAGGTATAGATAGGAACTCTCAGTCTGGGGCAAGTGATGCTCTGTATTCTTGGTGTTTGGGGGGCAAGAGTGGGAGGGCTTCTAGTATCCTGGCCCCACTGGTGGACATCCTGATGGCACCTGGTATTTTTGGCCACTGTGTGACAGAGTGTTGGACTGGATGGGCCATTGACCTGATCCAGCATTGTCTTCCCCTATGTTCTTACCACATCAGGGAAGGACAGCACACATAGTGCATGTATGGAACACGTGCAAATGCCAGTTTTTGGATGCAGAGGCCATCTCTTCCATAGACACATACAGTTGTTTTGTCCTCTCATTGTGGCCAATCAATGTGCAGAAATCTGTATTTGAACTCAGGTTGTTGTCACTTGATTGGGGAGTCAGGGTACTGGATAAAGGTGACTTTAGATGGGCTGGCAGAGTGCTGATGCAGAGGAAAATTACTTGGCTTATCCTGTTTCCTTGTATAGAAAATGCTTTTTTCAGGGACTGTGCAAGAAGAGATAATGGAAGAAACTAGGTTTCTGCAACAGATGTTTAGGACTGCATGTGTTTTCTTCAGATCTGGAGATTTGCCAAACTGCTATGAAGAAAAGTATTCCTGGAAAGGTCTCCACTGGAAACTAAACTCTCTAACCACCAACCTCAGGTGGTCAAAGTGCAGGTGCAGGGAGCTTTGCCTAGTTCAGTGGTACCCAAGGGTCATTTTGTAGAAAAAGAGGTGCAGGAGCTCGTTAGCATAACCCATTAGCATAACTTATTTGCATATGCCACACCCCCTGACATCACCGGAGGTGTGTCAGAAGGCAATACCCACCACTCAGGCTCCACCCCAAAAATCTCAGAGAAAAGAAAGTACCATTCAGAGAAGGCCCTTTGCACATGCTCAAAGGTCCTACACGTAACACACACAGGTCCGAACTGAAATGTCTGCAACTTTCTCCTAGCCCTCTGTAGTCTTCCACTGGGTTGAATTCTGGTTGGTAAGCAGCTCAGGGCAGGGACCTGCTTTTTTGATAGCTACTCTGTGCCATGCCCAGTGACTGTGCTACATAATAGTAATTTCTACAAGATGTTACCTGGCTGACAGCAATGCTCCCTCTAAGCTGTGGAGTCTTGTGAGCAAAAATTCTACTTTGTAAGCTACTGGCATTAAAGTTGTGAGCAAGCAATTTGGCTACTGCATAAATTAGTTTGCTCTGGAGCCATCCTTCCTGAGCTAAGACAAAAATGTATGAGTCAAGGGCTAAAAAACTGTGAGCTAGCTCACACTAACTCAGCTTAGAGAGAACACTGCCTGGCAGCTCCATGGAATGGCTCAGAGGAAACTGGCCTAAAGGCTCTTTAAACAGACACTGTCCAGCTCAGGGAACTACACTCTGCACATGCTCAGAGGCCTGGCTATGGCCTTTTAAAACACATATACCTTTGACCAGCTCAGGGAACACATACTACCAAATGCTTAGGGACCCTTTAACCACAGTGTGTGGTTTTAAAAAAAATTATGTATCAGTAACAAACGATAAAACACAAGGGCTTATAAATCTGACCTAACATGTTTCAGCCTACTTGACCTTCCTCAGAGGTCAATAGTGAGGAACATATTGGCTATTATAAAAATATAGTACAATCATGTAAATACAAAGTATAAATTCAATAGGGACCAGAAGCAAGTTGCTGTAAGAGATTAAAAAATGGGAAATTAAACAAATGTATTAAAACAGATAAATAGACTGTAAACATATATTGCAAATAAATAAATATATACTATTGACTTACTTTCAAGATAAAACCACCAGGCACAGAGTAAAAAGTACAAATGAGGCCTCTAAAAGTGCGAACACATGACAAGTGGTACTCAGATATAAACCTAAAGACAAAACATGTATAAATCAATGTATCCCACAATTTTGAGCCTAAATGCAAAAAGTAATAAAAACCATAGTTACTTCTGGTCCAGGAATCACCTTCCTATGGTTGTAGAGCCAAATTGTCCTCAAGCAAAGAGCAGTGTTGGTCAATTAAAAATGCTGGAGCTTTATAGCTGGTTAAGGGTGATGCAATCCTAATGTGCAGGATGATGCAATTCCTATAAGGGTGATGCAATCCCTATAGGGTGTCTTGAAGTAGTCATGTGATTGCACATTTCACATAGAGCATAACATTAAGAAATATCTGGAGAAACAGTACAGATTCCAAACTGGATGTAAAACAGTTAAAGAATCATACATATGCTATACTTTCAAAATCATATTGCACACCAATCAATTTGTTCATTCAGACCATATGTGGTTAAAGTTTTAAGGGCATGAATCTAGAACAGTTCTCTTTTTTCAATTGGTGAGTCATCTGCAGCTGGTTGCAAGGTCAAACGTACTCAAGAGCAAAAAAAAAGAAAAGTCTCTGTCATGGTGGCCTGCTGTAACAAAATGCTCAGTCAGGGGCGCATTTTGTATTCTTCTTCTGAGGCAGCTCCTGTGTTCTGTGATTCTGGTCTTTAATGGCCTTGAAGTACACCCGATGTATTTTTTTTGACACCCACAGATGATACAATAAATGAGGCCCTTTGAGTTACAATTAAAAAAATGATCTAATAGAGTACTTTCTCTTTCTATCTGAATCATAACAACTATTAGTACGTAACATCACATTACAGACATCACATCCTCCACAAGGAAAGTTGCCAGCTGGCAAACCCTGACCATAATGCTGGAGGGGAGATGGTTGTACTATATTTTTATAATAGCCAATATGTTCCTCACTATTGACCTCTGAGGAAGGCCAAGTAGGCCAAAATGCATCAGGTCAGATTTATAAGCCCTTGTGTTTTATCGTTTGTTATTTATACATAATGTGTGATTGGGCCCTTATATAATTTTTAAATTTGTGATTAATAAATACATGTATTTTTTATATATTTCCTTAATTAAGTTTTTAATATTGGCCCCCTTTCTTGCATTTGACTAACCTTTGTCAGGTTCTGGATTCTAAGTTTTAGGTTCAGTTTTTTCCCCCTTCCCCTTTTCTTTCCTTGTGTTTTAAAAAATAACATACTTTCCCCCCCAGCTCAGTGAAGGTTATTCTACATATGTTCAAAGACCTTTTACTCATGAACTCTAAAACAAACAAAACCCATTTTGTTATGCCATAAATGCTAAAAAGCATATTGCCTATTATTTTCAAACTAGGAATAAGGCCTGTTGTGGAAATAAATACAATGAGATCTAGAAAGAGGCTCTGGGAGAGTTCCAAGGTCTTGGGCACTCAGTGTCAATGTGCTGTGGCGACCTCAGCAGGGTATAATGACACAGAGTCCACCATTTTCTCCAGAGGAACTGATCTCTGCTACCTGAAGAGCAGTTGCGATTTTCAGTGAACTCCAGCCCTCACCTGGAGATTGGCAACAATTGTTACCAAGGAAGAAATAGCTGGTTTGGAGGGTGGAGTCTATGGCATTGTACCTGTCTGAGGTCCCGCCCCTCCTCAAACCTCACCTTCTCCAGGCTCCACCCCTCAAATCTGCATAATTTCTCAACCTGGAGTTGGCAACCCGATCTCCTTCCCAGCCAAGCATCAGCCTGCCATTATCTGCCCCTCTGATTTCAGCTTTCCATCTCCTCCCCCCTCCCCCCTGGAGATCAGTTGTAATTCTGAGTGATTTCCACCCCTCTCCTGAGATTGGCAACACTCAGAAGGGAATGGCTGGTTAGGAGGGTGGAGTCTATGGTACTGTACCTGTCTGAGATTTGGTGTAGTGGTTAAGTGCACAGACTCTAATCTGGGAGAGCCGGGTTTGATTCCCCACTCCTCCACTTGCACCTGCTGGATGACCTTGGGCAAGCCATAGTTCTTTCAGAGGTGTTCTTGAAAAAGAGCAGTTATTGTCAGAGGTCTCTCAGCCCCACCTACCTCACAGGGTGTCTGTTTGTGGGGAGGGGAAGGGATAGGAGATTGTAAGCTGCTCTGAGACTCCTTTGGGTAGTTAAGGGTGGGGTATAAATCCAATCTCTTCTTCTTCTTCTCTCTCCAGGTTCCATCCCTCAAATCTCCAGGAATTTCCCACTTGGAGTTGGCAACCCTATATCATTCCCAGCCAATCATCAACTTACCTTTATTTCCCCCTCTCTCTTCAGCTTTCTATTTCCCCACACACACACTTGCAGCCTCTTCTGTGCTCTGAAGCCCTGACTGCCACAGAGTCCACCATTTTCTCCAGGGGAACTGATCTCTGCCATCTGGAGAGCAGTTGTAATTCTGAGTGATCTCCAGCCCTCACTTGGAGATTGGCAACAATGGTTTCCCATGAGGAAAAGTAGTCTTTCTCTGCAATGGGGACCAAAGCAGCTTACATCATTCTCGTCTCCCACTTTTGACTTGCACAACAACCCTGTGAGGCAGGTTAGGCTGAAAGTCTGTGACTGGTCCAAAATCACCCACTCAGCTTCTACAGCAAGAACCCGGATCTAGCAGACCCTGCTCTGAAGCACTGACTGCTATGCCTAGGGCAACCAACCTCCAGGTGGAGCCTGAAGATCACCACGTAACTCCAGACAACAGATCCCCCCCCCCCCCCCGGAGAAAATAACTGCTTTGGAAGGTGGGCTGTATGGCATTCCGTTCAGTTGAGGCCTCTTCCCTCCCCAAACCCTGGCTTCCATAGACTCTACCAGAAAATCTCCAGGAATCTCCCTACCTGGAGCTGGCAACCCTAGGGACTGGCCTTAATGAGTTCCTCACAAGGGCCTGCAAAGGGCTTCCTTTGTCTGAGCCAAGCTTGGTTGCCTACCTTGCCGAAACAAGCTCCAGTTTACAACTCAGCTGTTTGCCTCCCACCCTCGTCCCTTGGGCATATCTCACTCCTTAAATTCGCTGCCACCACTTATGGAATCGTCACTGCCTTTTTAGAGGGAGAGTGAGACCCCTCTGGCCGAATCTCCCTATTTGGAGATGGAATCCCCAATCTTTGGGGGATCCCTGGAAAGTTGGCAACCCAAGGGTCTGACCTTTCCTTGCTTCCCTGGGCAACCCCCCCCCCTTTGGTATTGTGCAGAGCAGGGGGGACTATGTGGTCAGAGCACAACACAGATTATTAGTCCAAATTAAAGAATTTATTTAGCTATATACACAGTTATGGAACACACACACACTGTAGGAGTAAGCACACACTACGAACCAACAGGACATAAATCAACAGGGGTTAAATGCAATCCTCTTTCCTTAAACCTTATGGGGGAACATTTTAAACAAAGAACCTCAGCCATCTTACAAACACAGGTAACTGACATTTTGTGACACCTACCAACAGCCACTGAGGGAACAGTTAGTCCCACATGGGAGGTGAAAAGTACACAGACGGAGAGTGATTTCAGCTAAGCGTACTTTTATTAGATCAGGAACAAGACGACTTTAGCCGGCTCGCAGGCTGGCCTATATTCCCCATGAAACCGCCACCTATAACACACCTCTACTTCCCAATAGGTTATTTACAGTGGCCGAGAGTTCCATAGGCTCTCGGCCGGGAACCTAGCCCCCTGATCGGTGCGGGCTAGGATCCGCTTAGTCCATTGTCTTGTTGAGCGAAGCTCGACATTGGTGCTTGACCGCGTGGAGCCCAAGCTCGCCATGTGGTCTGAGCTGAGTATATTACAGGAGGCAAGAGGAGAAGCGTCTTCATCAAGAGAGAAAGGCATTTGCCAGTAATTCTGACAGGGCACAGTGGCTGAAGGGAGAGTGGATGGGGAAAAGGAGCAGACCCAGAACCCAGCCAATGGCACGCGAGTACTCTTGAGTGGTGGCTGACGGGCCAATGGCTGAGGGGGGGCATGGAATCTTTTATTTTTTCTCACAGAAAAACTTTCCTCCTCAGACCCCCCCTCACCTGGCACCTAAGAGGGGCTTCTCAAGGGCTAAAAAGAGGGGAACTCCACAGGTAGCCATAGCAACCGGAAGTTAAAGAGGAGAAACGGGAACTACAAATCCCATTGGCCTGTGCACGGATTTAAAGCGTGGGCGGCAAATAATCACAGAGCTTCGAGGGGAGTTGTAGTTTTCTATGGAAAATGCTGCCTTAAGGTGACACGTTCTAGGATTTCATGGATCAGGACCACCTCTTTGCATGTTTTGCACGCTCCACCACTCTTGGCATGCTTTGCGCATCCCTTGGCTCAGCGGCCGGGGAGGCCAAGCGAGTGCCATGCCTGTTGCTAAAGCAGGCCAATGAACCGCTGGCAGGTGGGGGGGCCAGCAGGAGGGGCGAAGGTCTGAAAAACCTGGGAAAGAGGGAGGGAGAAGGAAGGAGTGGGGTGAGGCGGGCAGCGCAGGGGAGCCAGAAAGCCATTCATCTGTACAACCGAGAATGCATCTACCAAGTAATAGCCACAAAAGTTAGATTGTACCTCAAAACACGGAGGCAAAAATCTCTTTAAATACCGGGGATAAGGAAAGCTGTTATTCTAGAGCTTGTGGAACTGATCCTGCAAGGCAATTATTATGTCCTTATGGAATGCACAACCACAAAATGGGGGTGGGGTGGGGGGTAGGAGAGATACTCATGACCTTATATGCTTTTAAAAAAGGATTAGGCTCTTTGATAGAGGATGGATCAATGGAAGTTATGTTTTCAGATACTCTCTACCAGATGTGTGAGTGTGTGGGGGAGGCAGAGGAGGGCTGAACTTTGGCTCTACTTGGAGAGCTTCCCAAAGATGCCTGGCTGGCTCCCCCTGGAATAAGGATGCTGACTGCTGAATTGCACGATGCTTCTTGGTCTGCGACTGTGAGGCAATCCTTAGGTTCTTGTGGAACTCACAGCCACAAGATGTGACAGAGAAAACCTAGCTGGTATGACTGGACAAACTCCAGTTCCTAACAGGATGAAAACATCCTGGCTGTTTAATGAAGGCTTCAAGCATGGAAGAGGGCAGCTAAACCTTTGCATGGCATGGAGGTGAAGATCATCCCAAAGGAAGCAGAGGGAGAACCCCTCCGTCCACCTTGGCAAAAGAGCTGGGGCTGGGGGGGTGGCGCCATGCGAGACGCAGCCGTGATCAATTTGGGGTTTAGTCGGGGGCAGGGAAGGAGCCCTCCCACCCACCCACCAGAGCTGCCTGCTCGCAACAATCCCCAAGAAGAACCACCCTCCCGCACCAAAGAAACCTAGGATCCAGGGGAAGAACATGCAATGGTTGAGCACTGCAAGCTCCCCCCCCCCCAGTCTCCTCAGAGTGGCAGTGGCTCTCCAGAATCTCAGGGGTGTTTTTTACACAGTGGGTTGAGATAATAATTTTGGGAGTCCTCTTAAGCACTTATTCTACTATTACTCCTTTGGAGCTCCACACTAGGTGGGGTTGTGTGTTAAAACTAATATTTTTTCTGCAAAACTGGAGTCCCTTGAGTTTGCAGAACTCTATATTTTAACCCTGGCTGGTCCCAAACCTCCCCCCCACACACCCTTAAAATGTGCCTGCCTAAATTGGAAAGGTGGGGGAATAGTGGGATTTTACAAAGCAATTTTTTAAAATAAAAAAGAAGCACAAGGATCACAGCGAAGCTCTCCCAGCTCCTACCTGTGATGAGGACTATGGAGGCTGGGAGTGGTAGCTGGGATTTTTGGCAGCCTGCCCTGTGCTTCCTGCTCTGAGGCAGCCTAACTCTGTGCTCTCTGCTCAGAGGCAGCCCTGCCCTCTGCTCTTTATGCTCTCAGGCAGCTCAAGCTCAGGATGGGCAGGGGAAGGGGGAGAGAAGAGAGCCCCACTCCCGGGCTGGATTAAAGGCCTAGGAGGGCTGGTTCCGGCCTGTGGGCTGTAGGTTTGCCACTCCTGGTGTAGTGTAAGAGCAATGGACTCTAATCTGGAAAACCAGGTTTAATTCCCCACTCCTCCACATGAAGCCTGCTGAGTGACCTTGGGCCAGTCACAATTCTCTCAGAAATGGGGATAAGCAAGAACCCGAAAAATGCAGTTCATGTTGGTTCATGGAGGTCTGTTCACAAACTGAACCAATTCATGATTTGTGACCCTGCAAACCCTGTTGAAAGGGGTCACAGTCCCATTAAATGGAGTTTGCAGAAAACAAATTGTGCTGTTTTGCTTTCTTGTGCAATCCCTTTAAAGGGTTTGTACAAGAAAGCCTGGAAAACAGCTCAACTTCCTGCCACTCAACTGTTTTTGTGCCTTTTGTGGGTAGTAGAAAGCAGGGGTTTAAAAGGACTCGGAGTCCCTTTAAACCCCTGCTTTCTGCTCTATCCATGAATCGCCATAAACTGCTTTAAAATTTCATGGAAGTTTGTGATGATAGACCCATATGAACTTCAGTTCGCGAACCACGAGCAGGGCAAAATTTATGATGAATTTTGC